>NW_027464585.1:60683536-60693536 GCF_043290135.1 Rhipicephalus microplus | reverse complement strand
CTAACATTCGCACTTGTATCTAAAGACACTCAATTACACTGTTTCGTTCACAATTACGATATTTGCTTTACCTCACAGTTTCTCACCAACTTATTACAGTACAGAACGCTGTATCTCGCTAAATGACATCGTTCTTTAAGGTTTCACGATACTTGCATGCGCTTTAACGAGAATATCACAACATAGCAGTTTCGCACTTGTAACGGTACAACACGCAGTATTTGGCTTGTTCATGCCGTTTTGTGTGCTTTCACAACATTTCACCTATCGCAGTTTCGTACTCGCAATAAAACAACACTATCTCGTTAGATGACGTTGTTTTTGGTAGTTTCACGACGCTACCTAGCTTAAACTAACCTAACCTTCGCACTTCTATCGTTAGAAAACGTTTTATTCGCTGCTTTACAATGTTTTCTACAAGATTACGACGGTTTCATGCGCTTTCACATTAGATATCGCAGTTCCCGACTTGTAATGGTGAAAAACACAGCATCTCAATAAGTGACATTGTTTAATGCGGTTTTACGACGGTTCATATCTTAACCTAACTTAAGATTCGCACTTGTATTGAAAAACGCTCTATTACACTGTTTCGTTCACAGTTACGATATTTGCATAACCTCACAGTTTTTCACCAACTTATTGCAGTACAGAACGCTGTATCTCGCTAAATGACATCGTTCTTTAAGGTTTCATGATGCTTGCATGCGCTTTAACGAGAATATCACAACATAGCTGTTTCGCACTTGTAACGGTACAACACGCAGTATTTGGCTTGTTCATGCCGTTTTGTGTACTTCACAACATTTCACCTATTGCAGTTTCGTACATGCAATAAAACAACACTTTCTCGTTAGATGACGTCCTTTTTGGTGGTCTCACGACGCTACATAGCCTAAACTAACATAAGTCAACCTAATATAACCTTCGCACTTCTATCGTTAGAAAACGTTTTACTCGCTACATTACAATTCTCTCTGCAACATTACGACAGTTTCATGAGCTTTCACAATAGATATCGCAGTTCCCGACTTGTAATGGTGAAAAACACTGCATCTCACTTAGTGACATTGTTTCATGCGGTTTTACGACGGTTCATATCTTAACCTAACCTAACGTTCGCGCTTGTATCTCAAAACGTTCTATTACACTGTTTCGTTCACAATTACGATATTTGCATGACCTCACAGTTTTTCACCAACTTATTACAGTACAGAACGCTGTCTCTCGCTAAATGACATCATGCTTTAAGGTTTCACGATGCTTGCATGCGCTTTAACGAGAATATCACAACATAGCAGTTTCGCACTTGTAACGGTACAACACGCAGTATTTGGCTTGTTCATGCCGTTTTGTGTGCTTTCACAACATTTCACCTATTGCAGTTTCGTACATGAAATAAAACAATTATATCTCGTTAGATGACGTCCTTTTTGGTGGTTTCACGACGCTACCTAGCTTAAACTAACATAATTCAACCTAACATAACCTTCGCACTTCTATCGTTAGAAAACGTTTTACTCGCTACTTTACAATGCTCTCTACAACATTTCGACGGTTTCATGCGCTTTCACATCAGATATCGATGTTCCCGACTTGTAATGGTGAAAAACACTGCATCTCACAAAGTGACATTGTTTAATGCGGTTTTACGACGGTTCACATCTTAACCTAACCCAACATTCGCGCTTGTATCTCACAAAAACGCTCTATTACACTGTTTCGTTCACAATTACGATATTTGCATGACCTCACAGTTTTTCACCAACTTATTACAGTACAGAACGCTGTCTCTCGCTAAATGACATCATTCTTTAAGGTTTCACGATGCTTGCATGCGCTTTAACGAGAATATCACAACATAGCAGTTTCGCACTTGTAACGGTACAACACGCAGTATTTGGCTTGTTCATGCCGTTTTGTGTGCTTTCACAACATTTCACCTATCGCAGTTTCGTACTCGCAATAAAACAACACTATCTCGTTAGATGACGTCGTTTTTGGTAGTTTCACGACGCTACCTAGCTTAAACTAACCTAACCTTCGCACTTCTATCGTTAGAAAACGTTTTATTCGCTGCTTTACAATGTTTTCTACAAGATTACGACGGTTTCATGCGCTTTCACATTAGATATCGCAGTTCCCGACTTGTAATGGTGAAAAACACAGCATCTCACTAAGTGACATTGTTTAATGCGGTTTTAGCGCGGTTCATATCTTAACCTAACCTAACCTAACCTAACCTAACCCAACCTAACCTAACCTTACTTAACCCAACCTAACCCAACCTAACCTAACCTAACCTAACCTAACCAAACCTTACCTAACATAACCTAACCTAACCTAACCAAACCTAACCTAACCTAACCTAACGTAACCTAACCTAACCTAACCTAACCTAACCTAACCTAACGACGTTTGCAAGCGCTTTCCCATTAGATATCGCAGTTCCCGACTTGTAATGGTGAAAAACACTGCATCTCACTAGGTGACATTGTTTAATGCGGTTTTACGACGGTTCATATCTTAACCTAACTTAAGATTCGCCCTTGTATTGAAAAACGCTCTATTACACTGTTTCGTTCACAATTACGATATTTGCATAACCTCACAGTTTTTCACCAACTTATTGCAGTACAGAACGCTGTATCTCGCTAAATGACATCGTTCTTTAAGGTTTCACGATGCTTGCATGCGCTTTAACGAGAATATCACATTATCGCAGTTTCGCACTTGTAACGGTACAACACGCAGTATCTGGCTTGTTCATGCCGTTTTGTGTACTTTCACAACATTTCACCTAATGCAGTTTCGTACATGCAATAAAACAACACTATCTCGTTAGATGACGTCCTTTTTGGTGGTCTCACGACGCTACATAACTTAAACTAACATAACTCAACCTAATATAACCTTCGCACTTCTATCGTTAGAAAATGTTTTACTCGCTACTTTACATTGCTTTCTACAACATTACGATGGTTTCAAGCGCTTTCACATTAGATATCACAGTTCCCAACTTGTAAAGGTGAAAAACACTGCATCTCACTAAGTGACATTGTTTAATGCGGTTTTACGACGGTTCATACCTTAACCTAACCTAACCTAACCTAACCTTACCTAACCTAACCTAACCTAACCTAACCCAACCCAACCCAACCTAACCTAACCTAACCTAACCTAAACTAACCTAACCCAACCTAACCTAACCTAACCTAACCTAACCCAACCTAACCCAACCCAACCCAACCTAACCTAACCTAAGCTAACCTAACCTAACCTTACCTAACCTAACCAAATTATCCTTACCTAACCTAACCTAACCTAACGTAACCTAACCTAACCTAACGTAACCTAACCTAACCTAACGTAACCTAACCTAACCTAACCCGACCTAACCTAACCTAACCTAACCTAACCCAACTCAACCCAACCTAACCTAATCTAACCTAACCTAGCCTAACCTAACCAAACCTAACCTAACCTAACCTAACCTAACCTAACCTAACCTAACGACGGTTGCAAGCGCTTTCACATTAAATATCGCAGTTCCCCACTTTTAATGGTGAAAAACACTGCATCTCAGTAATTGACATTGTTTAATGCGGTTTTACGGCGGTTCATATCTTAACCTAACCTAACATTCGCACTTGTATCTAAAAACGCTCTATTACACTGTTTTGTTCACAATTACGATATTTGCATAACCTCACAGTTTTTCACCAACTTATTGCAGTACAGAACGCTGTATCTCGCTAAATGACATTGTTCTTTAAGGTTTCACGATGCTTGCATGCGCTTTAACGAGAATATCACATATAGCAGTATCGCACTTGTAATGGTAGAACACGCAGTATTTGGCTTGTTCATGCCGTTTTGTGTGCTTTCACAACATTTCACCTATCGCAGTTTAATACTCGCTATAAAACAACACTATCTCGTTAGATGACGTCGTTTTTGGTAGTTTCACGACGCTACCTAGCTTAAACTAACCTAACCTAACCTAACCTTCGCACTTCTATCGTTAGAAAACGTTTTACTCGCCACTTTACAATGTTTTCTACAAGATTACGACGGTTTCATGCGCTTTCACATTAGATATCGTAGTTCCCGACTTGTAATGTTGAAAAACACTACATTACACTAAGTGACATTGTTTAATGCTGTTTTACGACGGTTGATATGTCAACCTAACCTAACATTCGCACTTGTATCTAAAGACGCTCAATTACACTGTTTCGTTCACAATTACGATATTTGCTTGACCTCACAGTTTCTCACCAACTTATTACAGCACAGAACGCTGTATCTCGCTAAATGACATCGTTCTTTAAGGTTTCACGATACTTGCATGCGCTTTACCGAGAATGTCACAACATAGCAGTTTCGCACTTGTAACTGTACAACACGCAGTATTTGGCTTGTTCATGCCGTTTTGTGTGCTTTCACAACATTTTACCTATCGCAGTTTCGTACTCGCAATAAAACAACACTATCTCGTTAGATGACGTCGTTTTTGGTGGTTTCACGACGCTACCTAGCTTAAACTAACATAACTCAACCTAACATAACCTTCGCACTTCTATCGTTAGAAAACGTTTTACTCGCTACTTTACATTGCTTTCTACAACATTACGACGGTTTCAAGCGCTTTCACATTAGATATCGCAGTTAACAACTTGTAAAGGTGAAAAACACTGCATCTCACTAAGTGACATTGTTTATTGCGGTTTTACGACGGTTCATACCTTAACCTAACGTAACCTAACCTAACCTAACCCAACCTAACCTAACATAACCTAACCTAACCTAACCTAACCTAACGACGTTTGCAAGCGCTTTCACAATAGATATCGCAGCTCCCAACTTGTAATGGTGAAAAACACTGCATCTCACTAAGTGACATTGTTTAATGCGGTTTTACGACGGTTCATATCTTAACCTAACCTAACATTCGTACTTGTATTGAAAAACGCTCTATTACACTGTTTCGTTCACAATTACGATATTTGCATAACCTCACAGTTTTTCAGCAACTTATTGCAGTACAGAACGCTGTATCTCGCTAAATGACATTGTTCTTTAAGGTTTCACGATGCTTGCATGCGCTTTAACGAGAATATCACAATATAGCAGTTTCGCACTTGTAACGGTAGAACACGCAGTATTTGGCTTGTTCATGCCGTTTTGTGTGCATTCACAACATTTCACCCATCGCAGTTTCGTACTCGCAATAAAACAACACTATCTCGTTGGATGACGTCGTTTTTGGTAGTTTCACGACGCTACATAGCTTAAACTAACATAACTCAAGCTAACCTTCGCACTTCTATCGTTAGAAAACGTTTTACTCGCAACTTTACAATGTTTTCTACAAGATTACGACGGTTTCATGCGCTTTCACATTAGATATCGTAGTTCCCGACTTGTAATGTTGAAAAACACTACATCTCACTAAGTGACATTGTTTAATGCGGTTTTACGACGGTTCATACCTTAACCTAACCTAACCTAACCTAACCTAACCTTACCTAACCTAACCTAACCCAACCCAACCCAACCTAACCTAACCTAACCTAACCTAACCTAACCTAACCTAACGACGTTTGCAAGCGCTTTCACATTAGATATCGCAGTTCCCAACTTGTAATGGTGAAAAACACTGCATCTCACTAAGTGACATTTTTTAATGCGGTTTTACGACGGTTCATATCTTAACCTAACCTAACATTCGCACTTGTATCTAAATACGCTCAATTACACTGTTTCGTTCATAATTACGATATTTGCTTGACCTCACAGTTTCTCAGCAACTTATTACAGTACAGAACGCTGTATCTCGCTAAATGACATTGTTCTTTAAGGTTTCACGATGCTTGCATGCGCTTTAACGAGAATATCACAACATAGCAGTTTCGCACTTGTAACGGTACAACACGCAGTATTTGGCTTGTTCATGCCGTTTTGTGTGCTTTCACAACATTTCACCTATCGCAGTTTCGTACTCGCAATAAAACAACACTATCTCGTTAGATGACGTTGTTTTTGGTAGTTTCACGACGCTACCTAGCTTAAACTAACATAACTCAACCTAACATGACATTCGCACTTCTATCGTTAGAAAACGTTTTACTCGCTACTTTACATTTCTTTCTACAACATTACGACGGTTTCAAGCGCTTTCACATTAGATATCACAGTTCCCAACTTGTAAAGGTGAAAAACACTGCATCTCAATAAGTGACATTGTTTAATGCGGTTTTACGACGGTTCATACCTTAACCTAACCTAACCTAACCTATCCTAACCTTACCTAACCTAACCTAACCTAACCCAACCCAACCCAACCTAACCCAACCCAACCCAACCTAACCTAACCTAAGCTAACCTAACCTAACCTAACCAAACCTAACCTAACCTAACTTAACCTAACCTAACGTAACCTAACCTAACCTATTCTAACGTAACCTAACCTTACCTGACCTAACCTAACCTAACGTAACCTAACCTAACCTAACCTAACCTAACGTAACCTAACCTAACCTAACCTAACGTAACCTAACCTAACCTAACCTAACCCAACCTAACCTAACCTAACCCAACTCAACCCAACCTAACCTAATCTAACCTAACCTAACCTAACCTAACCTAACCTAACCTAACCTAACCTAACGTAACCTAACCTAACCTAACCTAACGACGGTTGCAAGCGCTTTCACATTAAATATCACAGTTCCCCACTTTTAATGGTGAAAAACACTGCATCTCAGTAATTGACATTGTTTAATGCGGTTTTACGACGGTTCATATCTTAACCTAACCTAACATTCGCACTTGTATCTAAAAACGCTCTATTACACTGTTTTGTTCACAATTACGATATTTGCATAACCTCACAGTTTTTCACCAACTTATTGCAGTACAGAACGCTGTATCTCGCTAAATGACATTGTTCTTTAAGGTTTCACGATGCTTGCATGCGCTTTAACGAGAATATCACAATATAGCAGTTTCGCACTTGTAACGGTAGAACACGCAGTATTTGGCTTGTTCATGCCGTTTTGTGTGCTTTCACAACATTTTACCTATCGCAGTTTCGTACTCGCAATAAAACAACACTATCTCGTTAGATGACGTCGTTTTTGGTGGTTTCACGACGCTACCTAGCCTAAATTAACATAACTCAACCTAACATAACCTTCGCACTTCTATCGTTAGAAAACGTTTTACTCGCTACTTTACATTGCTTTCTACAACATTACGACGGTTTCAAGCGCTTTCACATTATATATCGCAGTTCCCGACTTGTAAAGGTGAAAAACACTGCATCTCACTAAGTGAAATTGTTTATTGCGGTTTTACGACGGTTCATACCTTATCCTAACGTAACCTAACCTAACCTAACCCAACCTAACCTAACATAACCTAACCTAACCTAACCTAACCAAACCTAACCTAACGTAACCTAACCTAACCTAACCTAACCTAACGACGTTTGCAAGCGCTTTCACATTAGATATCGCAGTTCCCAACTTGTAATGGTGAAAAACACTGCATCTCACTAAGTGACATTGTTTAATGCGGTTTTACGACGGTTGATATGTCAACCTAACCTAACATTCGCACTTGTATCTAAAGACGCTCAATTACACTGTTTCGTTCACAATTACGATATTTGCTTGACCTCACAGTTTCTCACCAACTTATTACAGTACAGAACGCTGTATCTCGCTAAATGACATCGTTCTTTAAGGTTTCACGATACTTGCATGCGCTTCACCGAGAATGTCACAACATAGCAGTTTCGCACTTGTAACGGTACAACACGCAGTATTTGGCTTGTTCGTGCCGTTTTGTGTGCTTTCACAACATTTTACCTATCGCAGTTTCGTACTCGCATTAAAACAACACTATCTCGTTAGATGACGTCGTTTTTGGTGGTTTCACGACGCTACCTAGCTTAAACTAACATAACTCAAACTAACCGAACCTTCGCACTTCTATCGTTAGAAAACGTTTTATTCGCTACTTTACAATGTTTTCTACAAGATTACGACGGTTTCATGCGCTTTCACATTAGATATCGCAGTTCCCGACTTGTAATGGTGAAAAACACAGCATCTCACTAAGTGACATTGTTTAATGCGGTTTTAGCGCGGTTCATATCTTAACCTAACCTAACCTTACCTAAACCAACCTAACCTAACCTAACCAAACCTTACCTAACATACCCTAACCTAACCTAACCTAACCTAACCTAACCAAACCTAACCCAACCTAACCTAACGTAACCTAACCTAACCTAACCTAACCTAACCTAACGACGTTTGCAAGCGCTTTCACATTAGATATCGCAGTTCCCGACTTGTAATGGTGAAAAACACTGCATCTCACTAAGTGACATTGATTAATGCGGTTTTACGACGGTTCATATCTTAACCTAACCTAACATTCGCACTTGTATTAAAAAACGCTCTAATACACTGTTTCGTTCACAATTAGGATATTTGCATAACCTCACAGTTTTTCACCAACTTATTGCAGTACAGAACGCTGTATCTCGCTAAATGACATCGTTCTTTAAGGTTTCACGATGCTTTCATGCGCTTTAACGAGAATATCACAACATAGCAGTTTCGCACTTGTAACGGTAGAACACGCAGTATTTGGCTTGTTCATGCCGTTTTGTGTGCTTTCACAACATTTCACCTATCGCAGTTTAATACTCGCTATAAAACAACACTATCTCGTTAGATGACGTCGTTTTTGGTAGTTTCACGACGCTACCTAGCTTAAACTAACCTAACCTAACCTAACCTTCGCACTTCTATCGTTAGAAAACGTTTTACTCGCTACTTTACATTGCTTTGTACAACATTACGACGGTTTCAAGCGCTTTCACATTAGATATCACTGTTCCCAACTTGTAAAGGTGAAAAACACTGCATCTCACTAAGTGACATTGTTTAATGCGGTTTTACGACGGTTCATACCTTAACCTAACCTAACCTAACCTAACCTAACCTAACCCAACCCAACCCAACCTAACCTAACCTAACCTAACCTAAACTAACCTAACCCAACCTAACCTAACCTTACCTAACCTAACCCAACCTAACCCAACCCAACCCAACCTAACCTAACCTAAGCTAACCTAACCTAACCTAACAAAACCTAACCTAACGTAACCTAACCTAACCTATTCTAACGTAACCTAACCTTACCTGACCTAACCTAACCTAACGTAACCTAACCTAACCTAACATAACCTAACCTAACCTAACCTAACCTAACGTAACCTAACCTAACCTAACCCAACCTAACCCAACCCAACCCAACCCAACAACACCCAACCACACCTAACCTAACCTAACCTAACCTTACCTAACCTAACCAAATTATCCTTACCTAACCTAACCTAACCTAACGTAACCTAACCTAACCTAACCTAACGTAACCTAACCTAACCTAACGTAACCCAACCTAACCTAACCTAACCTAACCCAACTCAACCCAACCTAACCTAATCTAACCTAACCTAACCTAACCTAACCTAACCAAACCTAACCTAACCTAACCTAACCTAACCTAACCTAACCTAACAACGGTTGCAAGCACTTTCACATTAAATATCGCAGTTCCCCACTTTTAATGGTGAAAAACACTGCATCTCAGTAATTGACATTGTTTAATGCGGTTTTACGACGGTTCATATCTTAACCTAACCTAACATTCGCACTTGTATCTAAAAACGCTCTATTACACTGTTGTGTTAACAATTACGATATTTGCATAACCTCACAGTTTTTCACCAATTTATTGCAGTACAGAACGCTGTATCTCGCTAAATGACATTGTTCTTTAAGGTTTCACGATGCTTGCATGCGCTTTAACGAGAATATCACAATATAGCTGTTTCGCACTTGTAACGGTAGAACACGCAGTATTTGGCTTGTTCATGCCGTTTTGTGTGCTTTCACAACATTTCACCTATCGCAGT
>NW_027464585.1:60578536-60678536 GCF_043290135.1 Rhipicephalus microplus | reverse complement strand
TTACAATTCTCTCTGCAACATTACGACAGTTTCATGAGCTTTCACAATAGATATCGCAGTTCCCGACTTGTAATGGTGAAAAACACTGCATCTCACTTAGTGACATTGTTTCATGCGGTTTTACGACGGTTCATATCTTAACCTAACCTAACGTTCGCGCTTGTATCTCAAAACGTTCTATTACACTGTTTCGTTCACAATTACGATATTTGCATGACCTCACAGTTTTTCACCAACTTATTACAGTACAGAACGCTGTCTCTCGCTAAATGACATCATGCTTTAAGGTTTCACGATGCTTGCATGCGCTTTAACGAGAATATCACAACATAGCAGTTTCGCACTTGTAACGGTACAACACGCAGTATTTGGCTTGTTCATGCCGTTTTGTGTGCTTTCACAACATTTCACCTATTGCAGTTTCGTACATGAAATAAAACAATTATATCTCGTTAGATGACGTCCTTTTTGGTGGTTTCACGACGCTACCTAGCTTAAACTAACATAATTCAACCTAACATAACCTTCGCACTTCTATCGTTAGAAAACGTTTTACTCGCTACTTTACAATGCTCTCTACAACATTTCGACGGTTTCATGCGCTTTCACATCAGATATCGATGTTCCCGACTTGTAATGGTGAAAAACACTGCATCTCACAAAGTGACATTGTTTAATGCGGTTTTACGACGGTTCACATCTTAACCTAACCCAACATTCGCGCTTGTATCTCACAAAAACGCTCTATTACACTGTTTCGTTCACAATTACGATATTTGCATGACCTCACAGTTTTTCACCAACTTATTACAGTACAGAACGCTGTCTCTCGCTAAATGACATCATTCTTTAAGGTTTCACGATGCTTGCATGCGCTTTAACGAGAATATCACAACATAGCAGTTTCGCACTTGTAACGGTACAACACGCAGTATTTGGCTTGTTCATGCCGTTTTGTGTGCTTTCACAACATTTCACCTATCGCAGTTTCGTACTCGCAATAAAACAACACTATCTCGTTAGATGACGTCGTTTTTGGTAGTTTCACGACGCTACCTAGCTTAAACTAACCTAACCTTCGCACTTCTATCGTTAGAAAACGTTTTATTCGCTGCTTTACAATGTTTTCTACAAGATTACGACGGTTTCATGCGCTTTCACATTAGATATCGCAGTTCCCGACTTGTAATGGTGAAAAACACAGCATCTCACTAAGTGACATTGTTTAATGCGGTTTTAGCGCGGTTCATATCTTAACCTAACCTAACCTAACCTAACCTAACCCAACCTAACCTAACCTTACTTAACCCAACCTAACCCAACCTAACCTAACCTAACCTAACCTAACCAAACCTTACCTAACATAACCTAACCTAACCTAACCAAACCTAACCTAACCTAACCTAACGTAACCTAACCTAACCTAACCTAACCTAACCTAACCTAACCTAACGACGTTTGCAAGCGCTTTCCCATTAGATATCGCAGTTCCCGACTTGTAATGGTGAAAAACACTGCATCTCACTAGGTGACATTGTTTAATGCGGTTTTACGACGGTTCATATCTTAACCTAACTTAAGATTCGCCCTTGTATTGAAAAACGCTCTATTACACTGTTTCGTTCACAATTACGATATTTGCATAACCTCACAGTTTTTCACCAACTTATTGCAGTACAGAACGCTGTATCTCGCTAAATGACATCGTTCTTTAAGGTTTCACGATGCTTGCATGCGCTTTAACGAGAATATCACATTATCGCAGTTTCGCACTTGTAACGGTACAACACGCAGTATCTGGCTTGTTCATGCCGTTTTGTGTACTTTCACAACATTTCACCTAATGCAGTTTCGTACATGCAATAAAACAACACTATCTCGTTAGATGACGTCCTTTTTGGTGGTCTCACGACGCTACATAACTTAAACTAACATAACTCAACCTAATATAACCTTCGCACTTCTATCGTTAGAAAATGTTTTACTCGCTACTTTACATTGCTTTCTACAACATTACGATGGTTTCAAGCGCTTTCACATTAGATATCACAGTTCCCAACTTGTAAAGGTGAAAAACACTGCATCTCACTAAGTGACATTGTTTAATGCGGTTTTACGACGGTTCATACCTTAACCTAACCTAACCTAACCTAACCTTACCTAACCTAACCTAACCTAACCTAACCCAACCCAACCCAACCTAACCTAACCTAACCTAACCTAAACTAACCTAACCCAACCTAACCTAACCTAACCTAACCTAACCCAACCTAACCCAACCCAACCCAACCTAACCTAACCTAAGCTAACCTAACCTAACCTTACCTAACCTAACCAAATTATCCTTACCTAACCTAACCTAACCTAACGTAACCTAACCTAACCTAACGTAACCTAACCTAACCTAACGTAACCTAACCTAACCTAACCCGACCTAACCTAACCTAACCTAACCTAACCCAACTCAACCCAACCTAACCTAATCTAACCTAACCTAGCCTAACCTAACCAAACCTAACCTAACCTAACCTAACCTAACCTAACCTAACCTAACGACGGTTGCAAGCGCTTTCACATTAAATATCGCAGTTCCCCACTTTTAATGGTGAAAAACACTGCATCTCAGTAATTGACATTGTTTAATGCGGTTTTACGGCGGTTCATATCTTAACCTAACCTAACATTCGCACTTGTATCTAAAAACGCTCTATTACACTGTTTTGTTCACAATTACGATATTTGCATAACCTCACAGTTTTTCACCAACTTATTGCAGTACAGAACGCTGTATCTCGCTAAATGACATTGTTCTTTAAGGTTTCACGATGCTTGCATGCGCTTTAACGAGAATATCACATATAGCAGTTTCGCACTTGTAATGGTAGAACACGCAGTATTTGGCTTGTTCATGCCGTTTTGTGTGCTTTCACAACATTTCACCTATCGCAGTTTAATACTCGCTATAAAACAACACTATCTCGTTAGATGACGTCGTTTTTGGTAGTTTCACGACGCTACCTAGCTTAAACTAACCTAACCTAACCTAACCTTCGCACTTCTATCGTTAGAAAACGTTTTACTCGCCACTTTACAATGTTTTCTACAAGATTACGACGGTTTCATGCGCTTTCACATTAGATATCGTAGTTCCCGACTTGTAATGTTGAAAAACACTACATTACACTAAGTGACATTGTTTAATGCTGTTTTACGACGGTTGATATGTCAACCTAACCTAACATTCGCACTTGTATCTAAAGACGCTCAATTACACTGTTTCGTTCACAATTACGATATTTGCTTGACCTCACAGTTTCTCACCAACTTATTACAGCACAGAACGCTGTATCTCGCTAAATGACATCGTTCTTTAAGGTTTCACGATACTTGCATGCGCTTTACCGAGAATGTCACAACATAGCAGTTTCGCACTTGTAACTGTACAACACGCAGTATTTGGCTTGTTCATGCCGTTTTGTGTGCTTTCACAACATTTTACCTATCGCAGTTTCGTACTCGCAATAAAACAACACTATCTCGTTAGATGACGTCGTTTTTGGTGGTTTCACGACGCTACCTAGCTTAAACTAACATAACTCAACCTAACATAACCTTCGCACTTCTATCGTTAGAAAACGTTTTACTCGCTACTTTACATTGCTTTCTACAACATTACGACGGTTTCAAGCGCTTTCACATTAGATATCGCAGTTAACAACTTGTAAAGGTGAAAAACACTGCATCTCACTAAGTGACATTGTTTATTGCGGTTTTACGACGGTTCATACCTTAACCTAACGTAACCTAACCTAACCTAACCCAACCTAACCTAACATAACCTAACCTAACCTAACCTAACCTAACGACGTTTGCAAGCGCTTTCACAATAGATATCGCAGCTCCCAACTTGTAATGGTGAAAAACACTGCATCCCACTAAGTGACATTGTTTAATGCGGTTTTACGACGGTTCATATCTTAACCTAACCTAACATTCGTACTTGTATTGAAAAACGCTCTATTACACTGTTTCGTTCACAATTACGATATTTGCATAACCTCACAGTTTTTCAGCAACTTATTGCAGTACAGAACGCTGTATCTCGCTAAATGACATTGTTCTTTAAGGTTTCACGATGCTTGCATGCGCTTTAACGAGAATATCACAATATAGCAGTTTCGCACTTGTAACGGTAGAACACGCAGTATTTGGCTTGTTCATGCCGTTTTGTGTGCATTCACAACATTTCACCCATCGCAGTTTCGTACTCGCAATAAAACAACACTATCTCGTTGGATGACGTCGTTTTTGGTAGTTTCACGACGCTACATAGCTTAAACTAACATAACTCAAGCTAACCTTCGCACTTCTATCGTTAGAAAACGTTTTACTCGCAACTTTACAATGTTTTCTACAAGATTACGACGGTTTCATGCGCTTTCACATTAGATATCGTAGTTCCCGACTTGTAATGTTGAAAAACACTACATCTCACTAAGTGACATTGTTTAATGCGGTTTTACGACGGTTCATACCTTAACCTAACCTAACCTAACCTAACCTAACCTTACCTAACCTAACCTAACCCAACCCAACCCAACCTAACCTAACCTAACCTAACCTAACCTAACCTAACCTAACGACGTTTGCAAGCGCTTTCACATTAGATATCGCAGTTCCCAACTTGTAATGGTGAAAAACACTGCATCTCACTAAGTGACATTTTTTAATGCGGTTTTACGACGGTTCATATCTTAACCTAACCTAACATTCGCACTTGTATCTAAATACGCTCAATTACACTGTTTCGTTCATAATTACGATATTTGCTTGACCTCACAGTTTCTCAGCAACTTATTACAGTACAGAACGCTGTATCTCGCTAAATGACATTGTTCTTTAAGGTTTCACGATGCTTGCATGCGCTTTAACGAGAATATCACAACATAGCAGTTTCGCACTTGTAACGGTACAACACGCAGTATTTGGCTTGTTCATGCCGTTTTGTGTGCTTTCACAACATTTCACCTATCGCAGTTTCGTACTCGCAATAAAACAACACTATCTCGTTAGATGACGTTGTTTTTGGTAGTTTCACGACGCTACCTAGCTTAAACTAACATAACTCAACCTAACATGACATTCGCACTTCTATCGTTAGAAAACGTTTTACTCGCTACTTTACATTTCTTTCTACAACATTACGACGGTTTCAAGCGCTTTCACATTAGATATCACAGTTCCCAACTTGTAAAGGTGAAAAACACTGCATCTCAATAAGTGACATTGTTTAATGCGGTTTTACGACGGTTCATACCTTAACCTAACCTAACCTAACCTATCCTAACCTTACCTAACCTAACCTAACCTAACCCAACCCAACCCAACCTAACCCAACCCAACCCAACCTAACCTAACCTAAGCTAACCTAACCTAACCTAACCAAACCTAACCTAACCTAACTTAACCTAACCTAACGTAACCTAACCTAACCTATTCTAACGTAACCTAACCTTACCTGACCTAACCTAACCTAACGTAACCTAACCTAACCTAACCTAACCTAACGTAACCTAACCTAACCTAACCTAACGTAACCTAACCTAACCTAACCTAACCTAACCCAACCTAACCTAACCTAACCCAACTCAACCCAACCTAACCTAATCTAACCTAACCTAACCTAACCTAACCTAACCTAACCTAACGTAACCTAACCTAACCTAACCTAACGACGGTTGCAAGCGCTTTCACATTAAATATCACAGTTCCCCACTTTTAATGGTGAAAAACACTGCATCTCAGTAATTGACATTGTTTAATGCGGTTTTACGACGGTTCATATCTTAACCTAACCTAACATTCGCACTTGTATCTAAAAACGCTCTATTACACTGTTTTGTTCACAATTACGATATTTGCATAACCTCACAGTTTTTCACCAACTTATTGCAGTACAGAACGCTGTATCTCGCTAAATGACATTGTTCTTTAAGGTTTCACGATGCTTGCATGCGCTTTAACGAGAATATCACAATATAGCAGTTTCGCACTTGTAACGGTAGAACACGCAGTATTTGGCTTGTTCATGCCGTTTTGTGTGCTTTCACAACATTTTACCTATCGCAGTTTCGTACTCGCAATAAAACAACACTATCTCGTTAGATGACGTCGTTTTTGGTGGTTTCACGACGCTACCTAGCCTAAATTAACATAACTCAACCTAACATAACCTTCGCACTTCTATCGTTAGAAAACGTTTTACTCGCTACTTTACATTGCTTTCTACAACATTACGACGGTTTCAAGCGCTTTCACATTATATATCGCAGTTCCCGACTTGTAAAGGTGAAAAACACTGCATCTCACTAAGTGAAATTGTTTATTGCGGTTTTACGACGGTTCATACCTTATCCTAACGTAACCTAACCTAACCTAACCCAACCTAACCTAACATAACCTAACCTAACCTAACCTAACCAAACCTAACCTAACGTAACCTAACCTAACCTAACCTAACCTAACGACGTTTGCAAGCGCTTTCACATTAGATATCGCAGTTCCCAACTTGTAATGGTGAAAAACACTGCATCTCACTAAGTGACATTGTTTAATGCGGTTTTACGACGGTTGATATGTCAACCTAACCTAACATTCGCACTTGTATCTAAAGACGCTCAATTACACTGTTTCGTTCACAATTACGATATTTGCTTGACCTCACAGTTTCTCACCAACTTATTACAGTACAGAACGCTGTATCTCGCTAAATGACATCGTTCTTTAAGGTTTCACGATACTTGCATGCGCTTCACCGAGAATGTCACAACATAGCAGTTTCGCACTTGTAACGGTACAACACGCAGTATTTGGCTTGTTCGTGCCGTTTTGTGTGCTTTCACAACATTTTACCTATCGCAGTTTCGTACTCGCATTAAAACAACACTATCTCGTTAGATGACGTCGTTTTTGGTGGTTTCACGACGCTACCTAGCTTAAACTAACATAACTCAAACTAACCGAACCTTCGCACTTCTATCGTTAGAAAACGTTTTATTCGCTACTTTACAATGTTTTCTACAAGATTACGACGGTTTCATGCGCTTTCACATTAGATATCGCAGTTCCCGACTTGTAATGGTGAAAAACACAGCATCTCACTAAGTGACATTGTTTAATGCGGTTTTAGCGCGGTTCATATCTTAACCTAACCTAACCTTACCTAAACCAACCTAACCTAACCTAACCAAACCTTACCTAACATACCCTAACCTAACCTAACCTAACCTAACCTAACCAAACCTAACCCAACCTAACCTAACGTAACCTAACCTAACCTAACCTAACCTAACCTAACGACGTTTGCAAGCGCTTTCACATTAGATATCGCAGTTCCCGACTTGTAATGGTGAAAAACACTGCATCTCACTAAGTGACATTGATTAATGCGGTTTTACGACGGTTCATATCTTAACCTAACCTAACATTCGCACTTGTATTAAAAAACGCTCTAATACACTGTTTCGTTCACAATTAGGATATTTGCATAACCTCACAGTTTTTCACCAACTTATTGCAGTACAGAACGCTGTATCTCGCTAAATGACATCGTTCTTTAAGGTTTCACGATGCTTTCATGCGCTTTAACGAGAATATCACAACATAGCAGTTTCGCACTTGTAACGGTAGAACACGCAGTATTTGGCTTGTTCATGCCGTTTTGTGTGCTTTCACAACATTTCACCTATCGCAGTTTAATACTCGCTATAAAACAACACTATCTCGTTAGATGACGTCGTTTTTGGTAGTTTCACGACGCTACCTAGCTTAAACTAACCTAACCTAACCTAACCTTCGCACTTCTATCGTTAGAAAACGTTTTACTCGCTACTTTACATTGCTTTGTACAACATTACGACGGTTTCAAGCGCTTTCACATTAGATATCACTGTTCCCAACTTGTAAAGGTGAAAAACACTGCATCTCACTAAGTGACTTTGTTTAATGCGGTTTTACGACGGTTCATACCTTAACCTAACCTAACCTAACCTAACCTAACCTAACCCAACCCAACCCAACCTAACCTAACCTAACCTAACCTAAACTAACCTAACCCAACCTAACCTAACCTTACCTAACCTAACCCAACCTAACCCAACCCAACCCAACCTAACCTAACCTAAGCTAACCTAACCTAACCTAACAAAACCTAACCTAACGTAACCTAACCTAACCTATTCTAACGTAACCTAACCTTACCTGACCTAACCTAACCTAACGTAACCTAACCTAACCTAACATAACCTAACCTAACCTAACCTAACCTAACCTAACGTAACCTAACCTAACCTAACCCAACCTAACCCAACCCAACCCAACCCAACAACACCCAACCACACCTAACCTAACCTAACCTAACCTTACCTAACCTAACCAAATTATCCTTACCTAACCTAACCTAACCTAACGTAACCTAACCTAACCTAACCTAACGTAACCTAACCTAACCTAACGTAACCCAACCTAACCTAACCTAACCTAACCCAACTCAACCCAACCTAACCTAATCTAACCTAACCTAACCTAACCTAACCTAACCAAACCTAACCTAACCTAACCTAACCTAACCTAACCTAACCTAACAACGGTTGCAAGCACTTTCACATTAAATATCGCAGTTCCCCACTTTTAATGGTGAAAAACACTGCATCTCAGTAATTGACATTGTTTAATGCGGTTTTACGACGGTTCATATCTTAACCTAACCTAACATTCGCACTTGTATCTAAAAACGCTCTATTACACTGTTGTGTTAACAATTACGATATTTGCATAACCTCACAGTTTTTCACCAATTTATTGCAGTACAGAACGCTGTATCTCGCTAAATGACATTGTTCTTTAAGGTTTCACGATGCTTGCATGCGCTTTAACGAGAATATCACAATATAGCTGTTTCGCACTTGTAACGGTAGAACACGCAGTATTTGGCTTGTTCATGCCGTTTTGTGTGCTTTCACAACATTTCACCTATCGCAGTTTAATACTCGCTATAAAACAACACTATCTCGTTAGATGACGTCGTTTTTGGTAGTTTCACGACGCTACCTAGCTTAAACTAACCTAACCTAACCTAACCTTCGCACTTCTATCGTTAGAAAACGTTTTACTCGCCACTTTACAATGTTTTCTACAAGATTACGACGGTTTCATGCGCTTTCACATTAGATATCGTAGTTCCCGACTTGTAATGTTGAAAAACACTACATCTCACTAAGTGACATTGTTTAATGCGGTTTTACGACGGTTGATATGTCAACCTAACCTAACATTCGCACTTGTATCTAAAGACGCTCAATTACACTGTTTCGTTCACAATTACGATATTTGCTTGACCTCACAGTTTCTCACCAACTTATTACAGTACAGAACGCTGTATCTCGCTAAATGACATCGTTCTTTAAGGTTTCACGATGCTTGCATGCGCTTTAACGAGAATATCACAATATAGCAGTTTCGCACTTGTAACGGCACAAGACGCAGTATCTGGCTAGTTCATGCCATTTTGTGTGCTTTCCCAATATTTCACCTATCGCAGTTTCGTACTCGCAATAAAACAACACTATCTCGTTAGATGACATCGATTTTGGTGGTTTCACGACGCTACCTAGCTCAAACTAACCGAACCTTCGCACTTCTATCGTTAGAAAACGTTTTATTCGCTACTTTACAATGTTTTCTACAAGATTACGACGGTTTCATGCGCTTTCACATTAGATATCGCAGTTCTCGACTTGTAATGGTGAAAAACACAGCATCTCACTTAGTGACATGTTTAATGCGGTTTTAGCGCAGTTCATATCTTAACCTAACCTAACCTTACCTAAACCAACCTAACCTAACCTAACCTAACCAAACCTTACCTAACATACCCTAACCTTACCTAACCTAACCTAACCTAACCAAACCTAACCTAACCTAACCTAACGTAACCTAACCTAACCTAACCTAACCTAACGACGTTTGCAAGCGCTTTCACATTAGATATCGCAGTTCCCGACTTGTAATGGTGAAAAACACTGCATCTCACTAAGTGACATTGTTTAATGCGGTTTTACGACGGTTCATATCTTAACCTAACCTAACATTCGCACTTTTATTAAAAAACGCTCTATTACACTGTTTCGTTCACAATTAGGATATTTGCATAACCTCACAGTTTTTCACCAACTTATTGCAGTACAGAACGCTGTATCTCGCTAAATGACATCGTTCTTTAAGGTTTCATGATGCTTGCATGCGCTTTAACGAGAATATCACAACATAGCAGTTTCGCACTTGTAACGGTACAACACGCAGTATTTGGCTTGTTCATGCCGTTTTGTGTGCTTTCACAACATTTCACCTATCGCAGTTTCGTACTCGCAATAAAACAACACTATCTCGTTAGATGACGTTGTTTTTGGTAGTTTCACGACGCTACCTAGCTTAAACTAACATAACTCAACCTAACATGACCTTCGCACTTCTATCGTTAGAAAACGTTTTACTCGCTACTTTACATTGCTTTCTACAACATTACGACGGTTTCAAGCGCTTTCACATTAGATATCACAGTTCCCAACTTGTAAAGGTGAAAAACACTGCATCTCACTAAGTGACATTGTTTAATGTGGTTTTACGACGGTTCATACCTTAACCTAACCTAACCTAACCTAACCTTACCTAACCTAACCTAACCTAACCCAACCCAACCCAACCTAACCTAACCTAACCTAACCTAAACTAACCTAACCCAACCTAACCTAACCTAACCTAACCTAACCCAACCTAACCCAACCCAACCCAACCTAACCTAACCTAACCTAACCTAACTTAACCTAACCTAACGTAACCTAACCTAACCTATTCTAACGTATCCTAACCTTACCTGACCTAACCTAACCTAACGTAACCTAACCTAACCTAACATAACTTAACGTAACCTAACCTAACCTAACGTAACCTAACCTAACCTAACCCAACCTAACCCAACCCAACCCAACCCAACAACACCCAACCCAACCTAACCTAACCTAACCTAACCTTACCTAACCTAACCAAATTATCCTTACCTAACCTAACCTAACCTAACGTAACCTAACCTAACCTAACCTAACGTAACCTAACCTAACCTAACGTAACCTAACCTAACCTAACCTGACCTAACCCAACCTAACCTGACCTAACCCAACCTAACCTAACCTAACCTAACCTAACCCAACTCAACCCAACCTAACCTAATCTAACCTAACCTAACCTAACCTAACCTAACCTAACCAAACCTAACCTAACCTAACCTAACCTAACCTAACCTAACCTAACCTAACCTAACCTAACGACGGTTGCAAGCGCTTTCACATTAAATATCGCAGTTCCCCACTTTTAATGGTGAAAAACACTGCATCTCAGTAATTGACATTGTTTAATGCGGTATTACGACGGTTCATATCTTAACCTAACCTAACATTCGCACTTGTATCTAAAAACGCTCTATTACACTGTTTTGTTCACAATTACGATATTTGCATAACCTCACAGTTTTTCAACAACTTATTGCAGTACAGAACGCTGTATCTCGCTAAATGACATTGTTCTTTAAGGTTTCACGATGCTTGCATGCGCTTTAACGAGAATATCACAATATAGCAGTTTCGCACTTGTAACGGTAGAACACGCAGTATTTGGCTTGTTCATGCCGTTTTGTGTGCTTTCACAACATTTCACCTATCGCAGTTTAATACTCGCTATAAAACAACACTATCTCGTTAGATGACGTCGCTTTTGGTAGTTTCACGACGCTACCTAGCTTAAACTAACCTAACCTAACCTAACCTTCGCACTTCTATCGTTAGAAAACGTTTTACTCGCAACTTTACAATGTTTTCTACAAGATTACGACGGTTTCATGCGCTTACACATTAGATATCGTAGTTCCCGACTTGTAATGTTGAAAAACACTACATCTCACTAAGTGACATTGTTTAATGCGGTTTTACGACGGTTGATATGTCAACCTAACCTAACATTCGCCGTGGTTAACAGCGCGAAACACCCGGACAGGAGCGATAGAAGGACACGGTACAGCGCTGACTTTCAACTGAAATTTTTATTGAAAACACGAGAATATATATATAGACAGAACAGAAGACCTCGTGACCAAACCAGCCCCCTCAATCGATAAAATTATACACGGCGACAAGGCTTTGTCATGTGCACGCAATCTTGCCACAAAAATAACACATACTTCAAACTATAAGATTCCAATGTCGCCAAGAAAACCGGGCATGAGCAGACGAATGAACTTTAGCCACTATCTAACAAAGATAATTCATTACCAAGTAAGGCGATAGACGGCTGGCTAACGCATTGAGACCCTTTCTTATTTATAAAAAATGCCTCCATAATTTCTCTTGAAAGCTTGTCTGGGTGCTTGAAGAGTACTTTTGTTTTTACCAAAAAGTGGGTGGCATCCACATTCGCGGCAATGCAAAGACAAATGTGAATGCGCAAATCCTTTCAAGGAACTGTGGTGTTCCCTTAGCCGTATATTGACACAACGCCCGGTCTGACCAATGTACTCTAACGTAACCTAACGTAACCTAACCTAACCTAACCACGATGAATGCTCACCAACTAGCCCAGTTTTCCATCTTGCTAACATTCGCACTTGTATCTAAAGACGCTCAATTACACTGTTTCGTTCACAATTACGATATTTGCTTGACCTCACAGTTTCTCACCAACTTATTACAGTACAGAACGCTGTATCTCGCTAAATGACATCGTTCTTTAAGGTTTCACGATACTTGCATGCGCTTTACCGAGAATGTCACAACATAGCACTTTCGCACTTGTAACGGTACAACACGCAGTATTTGGCTTGTTCATGCCGTTTTGTGTGCTTTCACAACATTTTACCTATCGCAGTTTCGTACTCGCAATAAAACAACACTATCTCTTTAGATGACGTCGTTTTTGGTGGTTTCACGACGCTACCTAGCTTAAACTAACATAACTCAACCTAACATAACCTTCGCACTTCTATCGTTAGAAAACGTTTTACTCGCTACTTTACATTGCTTTCTACAACATTACGACGGTTTCAAGCGCTTTCACATTAGATATCGCAGTTCCCGACTTGTAAAGGTGAAAAACACTGCATCTCACTAAGTGACATTGTTTATTGCGGTTTTACGACGGTTCATACCTTAACCTAACGTAACCTAACCTAACCTAACCCAACCTAACCTAACATAACCTAACCTAACCTAACCTAACCAAACCTAACCTAACGTAACCTAACCTAACCTAACCTAACCTAACCTAACCTAACGACGTTTGCAAGCGCTTTCACATTAGATATCGCAGTTCCCAACTTGTAATGGTGAAAAACACTGCATCTCACTAAGTGACATTGTTTAATGCGGTTTTACGACGGTTCATATCTTAACCTAACCTAACATTCGTACTTGTATTGAAAAACGCTCTATTACACTGTTTCGTTCACAATTACGATATTTGCATAACCTCACAGTTTTTCACCAACTTATTGCAGTACAGAACGCTGTATCTCGCTAAATGACATTGTTCTTTAAGGTTTCACGATGCTTGCATGCGCTTTAACGAGAATATCACAATATAGCAGTTTCGCACTTGTAACGGTAGAACACGCAGTATTTGGCTTGTTCATGCTGTTTTGTGTGCATTCACAACATTTCACCTATCGCAGTTTAATACTCGCAATAAAACAACACTATCTCGTTAGATGACGTCGCTTTTGGTAGTTTCACGACGCTACCTAGCTTAAACTAACCTAACCTAACCTAACCTTCGCACTTCTATCGTTAGAAAACGTTTTACTCACAACTTTACAATGTTTTCTACAAGATTACGACGGTTTCATGCGCTTTCACATTAAATATCGTAGTTCCCGACTTGTAATGTTGAAAAACACTACATCTCACTAAGTGACATTGTTTAATGCGGTTTTACGACGGTTGATATGTCAACCTAACCTAACATTCGCACTTGTATCTAAAGACGCTCAATTACACTGTTTCGTTCACAATTACGATATTTGCTTGACCTCACAGTTTCTCACCAACTTATTACAGTACAGAACGCTGTATCTCGCTAAATGACATCGTTCTTTAAGGTTTCACGATACTTGCATGCGCTTTACCGAGAATGTCACAACATAGCACTTTCGCACTTGTAACGGTACAACACGCAGTATTTGGCTTGTTCATGCCGTTTTGTGTGCTTTCACAACATTTTACCTATCGCAGTTTCGTACTCGCAATAAAACAACACTATCTCGTTAGATGACGTCGTTTTTGGTGGTTTCACGACGCTACCTAGCTTAAACTAACATAACTCAACCTAACATAACCTTCGCACTTCTATCGTTAGAAAACGTTTTACTCGCTACTTTACATTGCTTTCTACAACATTACGACGGTTTCAAGCGCTTTCACATTAGATATCGCAGTTCCCGACTTGTAAAGGTGAAAAACACTGCATCTCACTAAGTGACATTGTTTATTGCGGTTTTACGACGGTTCATACCTTAACCTAACGTAACCTAACCTAACCTAACCCAACCTAACCTAACATAACCTAACCTAACCTAACCTAACCAAACCTAACCTAACGTAACCTAACCTAACCTAACCTAACCTAACCTAACGACGTTTGCAAGCGCTTTCACATTAGATATCGCAGTTCGCAACTTGTAATGGTGAAAAACACTGCATCTCACTAAGTGACATTGTTTAATGCGGTTTTACGATGGTTCATATCTTAACCTAACCTAACATTCGTACTTGTATTGAAAAACGCTCTATTACACTGTTTCGTTCACAATTACGATATTTGCATAACCTCACAGTTTTTCACCAACTTATTGCAGTACAGAACGCTGTATCTCGCTAAATGACATTGTTCTTTAAGGTTTCACGATGCTTGCATGCGCTTTAACGAGAATATCACAATATAGCAGTTTCGCACTTGTAACGGTAGAACACGCAGTATTTGGCTTGTTCATGCTGTTTTGTGTGCATTCACAACATTTCACCTATCGCAGTTTAATACTCGCAATAAAACAACACTATCTCGTTAGATGACGTCGCTTTTGGTAGTTTCACGACGCTACCTAGCTTAAACTAACCTAACCTAACCTAACCTTCGCACTTCTATCGTTAGAAAACGTTTTACTCGCAACTTTACAATGTTTTCTACAAGATTACGACGGTTTCATGCGGTTTCACATTAGATATCGTAGTTCCCGACTTGTAATGTTGAAAAACACTACATCTCACTAATTGACATTGTTTAATGCGGTTTTACGACGGTTGATATGTCAACCTAACCTAACATTCGCACTTGTATCTAAAGACGCTAAATTACACTGTTTCGTTCACAATTGCGATATTTGCTTGACCTCACAGTTTCTCACCAACTTATTACAGTACAGAACGCTGTATCTCGCTAAATGACATCGTTCTTTAAGGTTTCACGATACTTGCATGCGCTTTACCGAGAATGTCACAACATAGCAGTTTCGCACTTGTAACGGTACAACACGCAGTATTTGGCTTGTTCATGCCGTTTTGTGTGCTTTCACAACATTTTACCTATCGCAGTTTCGTACTCGCATTAAAACAACACTATCTCGTTAGATGACGTCGTTTTTGGTGGTTTCACGACGTTACCTAGCTTAAACTAACGTAACTCAAACTAACCGAACCTTCGCACTTCTATCGTTAGAAAACGTTTTATTCGCTACTTTACAATGTTTTCTACAAGATTACGACGGTTTCATGCGCTTTCACAATAGATATCGCAGTTCCTGACTTGTAATGGTGAAAAACACAGCATCTCACTAAGTGACATTGTTTAATGCGGTTTTAGCGGGGTTCATATCTTAACCTAACCTAACCTTACCTAAACCAACCTAACCTAACCTAACCTAACCAAACCTTACCTAACATACCCTAACCTAACCTAACCTAACCTAACCAAACCTAACCTAACCTAACCTAACGTAACCTAATCTAACCTAACCTAACCTAACCTAATCTAACCTTACCTAACGACGTTTGCAAGCGCTTTCACATTAGATATCGCAGTTCCCGACTTGTAATGGTGAAAAACACTGCATCTCACTAAGTGACATTGATTAATGCGGTTTTACGACGGTTCATATCTTAACCTAACCTAACATTCGCACTTGTATTAAAAAACGCTCTATTACACTGTTTCGTTCACAATTAGGATATTTGCATAACCTCACAGTTTTTCACCAACTTATTGCAGTACAGAACGCTGTATCTCGCTAAATGACATCGTTCTTTAAGGTTTCACGATGCTTTCATGCGCTTTAACGAGAATATCACAACATAGCAGTTTCGCACTTGTAACGGTTCAACACGCAGTATTTGGCTTGTTCATGCCGTTTTGTGTGCTTTCACAACATTTCACCTATCGCAGTTTCGTACTCGCAATAAAACAACACTATCTCGTTAGATGACGTTGTTTTTGGTAGTTTCACGACGCTACCTAGCTTAAACTAACATAACTCAACCTAACATGACCTTCGCACTTCTATCGTTAGAAAACGTTTTACTCGCTACTTTACATTGCTTTCTACAACATTACGATGGTTTCAAGCGCTTTCACATTAGATATCACAGTTCCCAACTTGTAAAGGTGAAAAACACTGCATCTCACTAAGTGACATTGTTTAATGCGGTTTTACGACGGTTCATACCTTAACCTAACCTAACCTAACCTAACCCAACCCAACCCAACCTAACCTAACCTAACCTAACCTAACCTAACCCAACCTAACCCAACCTAACCTAACCTAACCTAACCCAACCTAACCCAACCCAACCCAACCTAACCTAACCTAAGCTAAGCTAACCTAACCTAACCTAACCTAACTTAACCTAACCTAACGTAACCTAACCTAACCTATTCTAACGTAACCTAACCTTACCTGACCTAACCTAACCTAACGTAACCTAACCTAACCTAACATAACCTAACGTAACCTAACCTAACCTAACGTAACCTAACCTAACCTAACCCAACCTAACCCAACCCAACCCAACAACACCCAACCCAACCTAACCTAACCTAACCTAACCTTACCTAACCTAACCAAATTATCCTTACCTAACCTAACCTAACCTAACGTAACCTAACCTAACCTAACCTAACGTAACCTAACCTAACCTAACGTAACCTAACCTAACCTAACCCAACCTAACGTAACCTAACCTAACCTAACCCAACTCAACCCAACCTAACCTAATCTCACCTAACCTAACCTAACCTAACCAAACTTAACCTAACCTAACCTAACCTAACCTAACCTAACGACGGTTGCAAGCGCTTTCACATTAAATATCGCAGTTCCCCACTTTTAATGGTGAAAAACACTGCATCTCAGTAATTGACCTTGTTTAATGCGGTTTTACGACGGTTGATATCTCAACCTAACCTATTATTCGCACTTGTATCTAAATACGCTCAATTACACTGTTTCGTTCACAATTACGATATTTGCTTGACCTCACAGTTTCTCACCAACTTATTACAGTACAGAACGCTGTATCTCGCTAAATGACATCGTTCTTTAAGGTTTCACGATACTTGCATGCGCTTTAACGAGAATATCACAATAAAGCAGTTTCGCACTTGTAACGGCACAAGACGCAGTATCTGGCTAGTTCATGCCATTTTGTGTGCTTTCCCAATATTTCACCTATCGCAGTTTCGTACTCGCAATAAAACAACACTATCTCGTTAGATGACATCGTTTTTGGTGGTTTCACGACGCTACCTAGCTCAAACTAACCGAACCTTCGCACTTCTATCGTTAGAAAACGTTTTATTCGCTACTTTACAATGTTTTCTACAAGATTACGACGGTTTCATGCGCTTTCACATTAGATATCGCAGTTCCCGACTTGTAATGGTGAAAAACACAGCATCTCACTAAGTGACAATGTTTAATGCGGTTTTAGCGCGGTTCATATCTTAACCTAACCTAACCTTACCTAAACCAACCTAACCTAACCTAACCAAACCTTACCTAACATACCCTAACCTAACCTAACCTAACCTAACCTAACCTAACGTAACCTAACCTAACCTAACCTAACCTAACCTAACCTAACCTAACCTAACGACGTTTGCAAGCGCTTTCACATTAGATATCGCAGTTCCCGACTTGTAATGGTGAAAAACACTGCATCTCACTATTTGACATTGTTTAATGCGGTTTTACGACGGTTCATATCTTAACCTAACCTAACATTCGCACTTGTATTAAAAAACGCTCTATTACACTGTTTCGTTCACAATTAGGATATTTGCATAACCTCACAGTTTTTCACCAACTTATTGCAGTACAGAACGCTGTATCTCGCTAAATGACATCGTTCTTTAAGGTTTCACGATGCTTGCATGCGCTTTAACGAGAATATCACAACATAGCAGTTTCGCACTTGTAACGGTACAACACGCAGTATTTGGCTTGTTCATGCCGTTTTGTGTGCTTTCACAACATTTCACCTATCGCAGTTTCGTACTCGCAATAAAACAACACTATCTCGTTAGATGACGTTGTTTTTGGTAGTTTCATGACGCTACCTAGCTTAAACTAACATAACTCAACCTAACATGACCTTCGCACTTATATTGTTAGAAAACGTTTTACTCGCCACTTTACAATGTTTTCTACAAGATTACGACGGTTTCATGCGCTTTCACATTAGATATCGTAGTTCCCGACTTGTAATGTTGAAAAACACTACATCTCACTAAGTGACATTGTTTAATGCGGTTTTACGACGGTTGATATGTCAACCTAACCTAACATTCGCACTTGTATCTAAAGACGCTCAATTACACTGTTTCGTTCACAATTACGATATTTGCTTGACCTCACAGTTTCTCACCAACTTATTACAGTACAGAACGCTGTATCTCGCTAAATGACATCGTTCTTTAAGGTTTCACGATACTTGCATGCGCTTTACCGAGAATGTCACAACATAGCAGTTTCGCACTCGTAACGGTACAACACGCAGTATTTGGCTTGTTCATGCCGTTTTGTGTGCTTTCACAACATTTTACCTATCGCAGTTTCGTACTCGCAATAAAACAACACTATCTCGTTAGATGACGTCGTTTTTCGTGGTTTCACGACGCTACCTAGCTTAAACTAACATAACTCAACCTAACATAACCTTCGCACTTCTATCGTTAGAAAACGTTTTACTCGCTACTTTACATTGCTTTCTACAACATTACGACGGTTTCAAGCGCTTTCACATTAGATATCGCAGTTCCCAACTTGTAAAGGTGAAAAACACTGCATCTCACTAAGTGACATTGTTTATTGCGGTTTTACGACGGTTCATACCTTAACCTAACGTAACCTAACCTAACCTAACCCGACCTAACCTAACATAACCTAACCTAACCTAACCTAACCAAACCTAACCTAACGTAACCTAACCTAACCTAACCTAACCTAACCTAACCTAACCTAACCTAACGACGTTTGCAAGCGCTTTCACATTAGATATCGCAGTTCCCAACTTGTAATGGTGAAAAACACTGCATCTCACTAAGTGACATTGTTTAATGCGGTTTTACGACGGTTCATATCTTAACCTAACCTAACATTCGTACTTGTATTGAAAAACGCTCTATTACACTGTTTCGTTCACAATTACGATATTTGCATAACCTCACAGTTTTTCACCAACTTATTGCAGTACAGAACGCAGTATCTCGCTAAATGACATCGTTCTTTAAGGTTTCACGATGCTTGCATGCGCTTTAACGAGAATATCACAATATAGCAGTTTCGCACTTGTAACGGCACAAGACGCAGTATCTGGCTAGTTCATGCCATTTTGTGTGCTTTCCCAATATTTCACCTATCGCAGTTTCGTACTCAAAATAAAACAACACTATCTCGTTAGATGACATCGTTTTTGGTGGTTTCACGACGCTACCTAGCTCAAACTAACCGAACCTTCGCACTTCTATCGTTAGAAAACGTTTTATTCGCTACTTTACAATGTTTTCTACAAGATTACGACGGTTTCATGCGCTTTCACATTAGATATCGCAGTTCTCGACTTGTAATGGTGAAAAACACAGCATCTCACTAAGTGACATGTTTAATGCGGTTTTAGCGCGGTTCATATCTTAACCTAACCTAACCTTACCTAAACCAACCTAACCTAACCTAACCTAACCAAACCTTACCTAACATACCCTAACCTAACCTAACCTAACCTAACCTAACCAAACCTAACCTAACCTAACCTAACGTAACCTAACCTAACCTAACCTAACCTAACCTAACCTAACCTAACGACGTTTGCAAGCGCTTTCACATTAGATATCGCAGTTCCCAACTTGTAATGGTGAAAAACACTGCATCTCACTAAGTGACATTGTTTAATGCGGTTTTACGACGGTTCATATCTTAACCTAACCTAACATTCGTACTTGTATTGAAAAACGCTCTATTACACTGTTTCGTTCACAATTACGATATTTGCATAACCTCACAGTTTTTCACCAACTTATTGCAGTACAGAACGCTGTATCTCGCTAAATGACATTGTTCTTTAAGGTTTCACGATGCTTGCATGCGCTTTAACGAGAATATCACAATATAGCAGTTTCGCACTTGTAACGGTAGAACACGCAGTATTTGGCTTGTTCATGCTGTTTTGTGTGCATTCACAACATTTCACCTATCGCAGTTTAATACTCGCAATAAAACAACACTATCTCGTTAGATGACGTCGCTTTTGGTAGTTTCACGACGCTACCTAGCTTAAACTAACCTAACCTAACCTAACCTTCGCACTTCTATCGTTAGAAAACGTTTTACTCGCAACTTTACAATGTTTTCTACAAGATTACGACGGTTTCATGCGCTTACACATTAGATATCGTAGTTCCCGACTTGTAATGTTGAAAAACACTACATCTCACTAAGTGACATTGTTTAATGCGGTTTTACGACGGTTGATATGTCAACCTAACCTAACATTCGCACTTGTATCTAAAGACGCTCAATTACACTGTTTCGTTCACAATTGCGATATTTGCTTGACCTCACAGTTTCTCACCAACTTATTACAGTACAGAACGCTAAATCTCGCTAAATGACATCGTTCTTTAAGGTTTCACGATACTTGCATGCGCTTTACCGAGAATGTCACAACATAGCAGTTTCGCACTTGTAACGGTACAACACGCAGTATTTGGTTTGTTCATGCCGTTTTGTGTGCTTTCACAACATTTTACCTATCGCAGTTTCGTACTCGCATTAAAACAACACTATCTCGTTAGATGACGTCGTTTTTGGTGGTTTCACGACGTTACCTAGCTTAAACTAACATAACTCAAACTAACCGAACCTTCGCACTTCTATCGTTAGAAAACGTTTTATTCGCTACTTTACAATGTTTTCTACAAGATTACGACGGTTTCATGCGCTTTCACAATAGATATCGCAGTTCCCGACTTGTAATGGTGAAAAACATAGCATCTCACTAAGTGACATTGTTTAATGCGGTTTTAGCGCGGTTCATATCTTAACCTAACCTAACCTTACCTAAACCAACCTAACCTAACCTAACCTAACCAAACCTTACCTAACATACCCTAACCTAACCTAACCTAACCTAACCAAACCTAACCTAACCTAACCTAACCTAACCTAACCTAACCTAACCTAATCTAACCTAACCTAACGACGTTTGCAAGCGCTTTCACATTAGATATCGCAGTTCCCGACTTGTAATGGTGAAAAACACTGCATCTCACTAAGTGACATTGATTAATGCGGTTTTACGACGGTTCATATCTTAACCTAACCTAACATTCGCACTTGTAATAAAAAACGCTCTATTACACTGTTTCATTCACAATTAGGATATTTGCATAACCTCACAGTTTTTCACCAACTTATTGCAGTACAGAACGCTGTATCTCGCTAAATGACATCGTTCTTTAAGGTTTCACGATGCTTTCATGCGCTTTAACGAGAATATCACAACATAGCAGTTTCGCACTTGTAACGGTTCAACACGCAGTATTTGGCTTGTTCATGCCGTTTTGTGTGCTTTCACAACATTTCACCTATCGCAGTTTTGTACTCGCAATAAAACAACACTATCTCGTTAGATGACGTCGCTTTTGGTAGTTTCACGACGCTACCTAGCTTAAACTAACCTAACCTAACCTAACCTTCGCACTTCTATCGTTAGAAAACGTTTTACTCGCAACTTTACAATGTTTTCTACAAGATTACGACGGTTTCATGCGCTTACACATTAGATATCGTAGTTCCCGACTTGTAATGTTGAAAAACACTACATCTCACTAAGTGACATTGTTTAATGCGGTTTTACGACGGTTGATATGTCAACCTAACCTAACATTCGCACTTGTATCTAAAGACGCTCAATTACACTGTTTCGTTCACAATTACGATATTTGCTTGACCTCACAGTTTCTCACCAACTTATTACAGTACAGAACGCTGTATCTCGCTAAATGACATCGTTCTTTAAGGTTTCACGATACTTGCATGCGCTTTACCGAGAATGTCACAACATAGCAGTTTCGCACTCGTAACGGTACAACACGCAGTATTTGGCTTGTTCATGCCGTTTTGTGTGCTTTCACAACATTTTACCTATCGCAGTTTCGTACTCGCAATAAAACAACACTATCTCGTTAGATGACGTCGTTTTTCGTGGTTTCACGACGCTACCTAGCTTAAACTAACATAACTCAACCTAACATAACCTTCGCACTTCTATCGTTAGAAAACGTTTTACTCGCTACTTTACATTGCTTTCTACAACATTACGACGGTTTCATGCGCTTTCACATTAGATATCGCAGTTCCCAACTTGTAAAGGTGAAAAACACTGCATCTCACTAAGTGACATTGTTTATTGCGGTTTTACGACGGTTCATACCTTAACCTAACGTAACCTAACCTAACCTAACCCAACCTAACCTAACATAACCTAACCTAACCTAACCTAACCAAACCTAACCTAACGTAACCTAACCTAACCTAACCTAACCTAACCTAACCTAACGACGTTTGCAAGCGCTTTCACATTAGATATCGCAGTTCCCAACTTGTAATGGTGAAAAACACTGCATCTCACTAAGTGACATTGTTTAATGCGGTTTTACGACGGTTCATATCTTAACCTAACCTAACATTCGTACTTGTATTGAAAAACGCTCTATTACACTGTTTCGTTCACAATTACGATATTTGCATAACCTCACAGTTTTTCACCAACTTATTGCAGTACAGAACGCTGTATCTCGCTAAATGACATCGTTCTTTAAGGTTTCACGATGCTTGCATGCGCTTTAACGAGAATATCACAATATAGCAGTTTCGCACTTGTAACGGCACAAGACGCAGTATCTGGCTAGTTCATGCCATTTTGTGTGCTTTCCCAATATTTCACCTATCGCAGTTTCGTACTCAAAATAAAACAACACTATCTCGTTAGATGACATCGTTTTTGGTGGTTTCACGACGCTACCTAGCTCAAACTAACCGAACCTTCGCACTTCTATCGTTAGAAAACGTTTTATTCGCTACTTTACAATGTTTTCTACAAGATTACGACGGTTTCATGCGCTTTCACATTAGATATCGCAGTTCTCGACTTGTAATGGTGAAAAACACAGCATCTCACTAAGTGACATGTTTAATGCGGTTTTAGCGCGGTTCATATCTTAACCTAACCTAACCTTACCTAAACCAACCTAACCTAACCTAACCTAACCAAACCTTACCTAACATACCCTAACCTAACCTAACCTAACCTAACCTAACCAAACCTAACCTAACCTAACCTAACGTAACCTAACCTAACCTAACCTAACCTAACCTAACCTAACGACGTTTGCAAGCGCTTTCACATTAGATATCGCAGTTCCCAACTTGTAATGGTGAAAAACACTGCATCTCACTAAGTGACATTGTTTAATGCGGTTTTACGACGGTTCATATCTTAACCTAACCTAACATTCGTACTTGTATTGAAAAACGCTCTATTACACTGTTTCGTTCACAATTACGATATTTGCATAACCTCACAGTTTTTCACCAACTTATTGCAGTACAGAACGCTGTATCTCGCTAAATGACATTGTTCTTTAAGGTTTCACGATGCTTGCATGCGCTTTAACGAGAATATCACAATATAGCAGTTTCGCACTTGTAACGGTAGAACACGCAGTATTTGGCTTGTTCATGCTGTTTTGTGTGCATTCACAACATTTCACCTATCGCAGTTTAATACTCGCAATAAAACAACACTATCTCGTTAGATGACGTCGCTTTTGGTAGTTTCACGACGCTACCTAGCTTAAACTAACCTAACCTAACCTAACCTTCGCACTTCTATCGTTAGAAAACGTTTTACTCGCAACTTTACAATGTTTTCTACAAGATTACGACGGTTTCATGCGCTTACACATTAGATATCGTAGTTCCCGACTTGTAATGTTGAAAAACACTACATCTCACTAAGTGACATTGTTTAATGCGGTTTTACGACGGTTGATATGTCAACCTAACCTAACATTCGCACTTGTATCTAAAGACGCTCAATTACACTGTTTCGTTCACAATTGCGATATTTGCTTGACCTCACAGTTTCTCACCAACTTATTACAGTACAGAACGCTAAATCTCGCTAAATGACATCGTTCTTTAAGGTTTCACGATACTTGCATGCGCTTTACCGAGAATGTCACAACATAGCAGTTTCGCACTTGTAACGGTACAACACGCAGTATTTGGTTTGTTCATGCCGTTTTGTGTGCTTTCACAACATTTTACCTATCGCAGTTTCGTACTCGCATTAAAACAACACTATCTCGTTAGATGACGTCGTTTTTGGTGGTTTCACGACGTTACCTAGCTTAAACTAACATAACTCAAACTAACCGAACCTTCGCACTTCTATCGTTAGAAAACGTTTTATTCGCTACTTTACAATGTTTTCTACAAGATTACGACGGTTTCATGCGCTTTCACAATAGATATCGCAGTTCCCGACTTGTAATGGTGAAAAACACAGCATCTCACTAAGTGACATTGTTTAATGCGGTTTTAGCGCGGTTCATATCTTAACCTAACCTAACCTTACCTAAACCAACCTAACCTAACCTAACCTAACCAAACCTTACCTAACATACCCTAACCTAACCTAACCTAACCTAACCTAACCTAACCTAACCTAACCTAACCTAATCTAACCTAACCTAACGACGTTTGCAAGCGCTTTCACATTAGATATCGCAGTTCCCGACTTGTAATGGTGAAAAACACTGCATCTCACTAAGTGACATTGATTAATGCGGTTTTACGACGGTTCATATCTTAACCTAACCTAACATTCGCACTTGTAATAAAAAACGCTCTATTACACTGTTTCGTTCACAATTAGGATATTTGCATAACCTCACAGTTTTTCACCAACTTATTGCAGTACAGAACGCTGTATCTCGCTAAATGACATCGTTCTTTAAGGTTTCACGATGCTTTCATGCGCTTTAACGAGAATATCACAACATAGCAGTTTCGCACTTGTAACGGTTCAACACGCAGTATTTGGCTTGTTCATGCCGTTTTGTGTGCTTTCACAACATTTCACCTATCGCAGTTTCGTACTCGCAATAAAACAACACTATCTCGTTAGATGACGTTGTTTTTGGTAGTTTCACGACGCTACCTAGCTTAAACTAACATAACTCAACCTAACATGACCTTCGCACTTCTATCGTTAGAAAACGTTTTACTCGCTACTTTACATTGCTTTCTACAACATTACGACGGTTTCAAGCGCTTTCACATTAGATATCACAGTTCCCAACTTGTAAAGGTGAAAAACACTGCATCTCACTAAGTGACATTGTTTAATGCGGTTTTACGACGGTTCATACCATAACCTAACCTAACCTAACCTAACCTAACCTTACCTAACCTAACCTAACCTAACCCAACCCAACCCAACCTAACCTAACCTAACCTAACCTAAACTAACCTAACCCAACCTAACCTAACCTAACCTAACCCAACCTAACCCAACCCAACCCAACCTAACCTAACCTAAGCTAACCTAACCTAACCTAACCTAACCTAACTTAACCTAACCTAACGTAACCTAACCTAACCTATTCTAACGTAACCTAACCTTACCTGACCTAACCTAACCTAACGTAACCTAACCTAACCTTACATAACCTAACGTAACCTAACCTAACCTAACCTAACGTAACCTAACCTAACCTAACCCAACCTAACCCAACCCAACCCAACAACACCCAACCCAACCTAACCTAACCTAACCTAACCTTACCTAACCTAACCAAATTATCCTTACCTAACATAACCTAACCTAACGTAACCTAACCTAACCTAACCTAACCTAACCCAACCTAACGTAACCTAACCTAACCTAACCCAACCTAACCTAACATAACCTAACCTAACCTAACCTAACCAAACCTAACCTAACGTAACCTAACCTAACCTAACCTAACCTAACCTAACCTAACCTAACGACGTTTGCAAGCGCTTTCACATTAGATATCGCAGTTCCCAACTTGTAATGGTGAAAAACACTGCATCTCAGTAATTGACATTGTTTAATGCGGTTTTACGACGGTTGATATCTCAACCTAACCTAACATTCGCACTTGTATCTAAATACGCTCAATTACACTGTTTCGTTCACAATTACGATATTTGCTTGACCTCACAGTTTCTCACCAACTTATTACAGTACAGAACGCTGTATCACGCTAAATGACATCGTTCTTTAAGGTTTCACGATACTTGCATGCGCTTTAACGAGAATATCACAATAAAGCAGTTTCGCACTTGTAACGGCACAAGACGCAGTATCTGGCTAGTTCATGCCATTTTGTGTGCTTTCCCAATATTTCACCTATCGCAGTTTCGTACTCGCAATAAAACAACACTATCTCGTTAGATGACATCGTTTTTGGTGGTTTCACGACGCTACCTAGCTCAAACTAACCGAACCTTCGCACTTCTATCGTTAGAAAACGTTTTATTCGCTACTTTACAATGTTTTCTACAAGATTACGACGGTTTCATGCGCTTTCCTATTAGATATCGCAGTTCCCGACTTGTAATGGTGAAAAACACAGCATCTCACTAAGTGACATTGTTTAATGCGGTTTTAGCGCGGTTCATATCTTAACCTAACCTAACCTTACCTAAACCAACCTAACCTAACCTAACCAAACCTTACCTAACATACCCTAACCTAACCTAACCTAACCTAACCAAACCTAACCTAACCTAACCTAACGTAACCTAACCTAACCTAACCTAACCTAACCTAACCTAACCTAACGACGTTTGCAAGCGCTTTCACATTAGATATCGCAGTTCCCGACTTGTAATGGTGAAAAACGCTGCATCTCACTAAGTGACATTGTTTAATGCGGTTTTACGACGGTTCATATCTTAACCTAACCTAACATTCGCACTTGTATTAAAAAACGCTCTATTACACTGTTTCGTTCACAATTAGGATATTTGCATAACCTCACAGTTTTTCACCAACTTATTGCAGTACAGAACGCTGTATCTCGCCAAATGACATCGTTCTTTAAGGTTTCACGATGCTTGCATGCGCTTTAACGAGAATATCACAACATAGCAGTTTCGCACTTGTAACGGTACAACACGCAGTATTTGGCTTGTTCATGCCGTTTTGTGTGCTTTCAGAACATTTCACCTATCGCAGTTTCGTACTCGCAATAAAACAACACTATCTCGTTAGATGACGTTGTTTTTGGTAGTTTCATGACGCTACCTAGCTTAAACTAACATAACTCAACCTAACATAACCTTCGCACTTCTATCGTTAGAAAACGTTTTACTCGCCACTTTACAATGTTTTCTACAAGATTACGACGGTTTCATGCGCTTTCACATTAGATATCGTAGTTCCCGACTTGTAATGTTGAAAAACACTACATCTCACTAAGTGACATTGTTTAATGCGGTTTTACGACGGTTGATATGTCAACCTAACCTAACATTCGCACTTGTATCTAAAGACGCTCAATTACACTGTTTCGTTCACAATTACGATATTTGCTTGACCTCACAGTTTCTCACCAACTTATTACAGTACAGAACGCTGTATCTCGCTAAATGACATCGTTCTTTAAGGTTTCACGATACTTGCATGCGCTTTACCGAGAATGTCACAACATAGCAGTTTCGCACTCGTAACGGTACAACACGCAGTATTTGGCTTGTTCATGCCGTTTTGTGTGCTTTCACAACATTTTACCTATCGCAGTTTCGTACTCGCAATAAAACAACACTATCTCGTTAGATGACGTCGTTTTTCGTGGTTTCACGACGCTACCTAGCTTAAACTAACATAACTCAACCTAACATAACCTTCGCACTTCTATCGTTAGAAAACGTTTTACTCGCTACTTTACATTGCTTTCTACAACATTACGACGGTTTCAAGCGCTTTCACATTAGATATCGCAGTTCCCAACTTGTAAAGGTGAAAAACACTGCATCTCACTAAGTGACATTGTTTATTGCGGTTTTACGACGGTTCATACCTTAACCTAACGTAACCTAACCTAACCTAACCCAACCTAACCTAACATAACCTAACCTAACCTAACCTAACCAAACCTAACCTAACGTAACCTAACCTAACCTAACCTAACCTAACCTAACCTAACGACGTTTGCAAGCGCTTTCACATTAGATATCGCAGTTCCCAACTTGTAATGGTGAAAAACACTGCATCTCACTAAGTGACATTGTTTAATGCGGTTTTACGACGGTTCATATCTTAACCTAACCTAACATTCGTACTTGTATTGAAAAACGCTCTATTACACTGTTTCGTTCACAATTACGATATTTGCATAACCTCACAGTTTTTCACCAACTTATTGCAGTACAGAACGCTGTATCTCGCTAAATGACATCGTTCTTTAAGGTTTCACGATACTTGCATGCGCTTTAACGAGAATATCACAATAAAGCAGTTTCGCACTTGTAACGGCACAAGACGCAGTATCTGGCTAGTTCATGCCATTTTGTGTGCTTTCCCAATATTTCACCTATCGCAGTTTCGTACTCGCAATAAAACAACACTATCTCGTTAGATGACATCGTTTTTGGTGGTTTCACGACGCTACCTAGCTCAAACTAACCGAACCTTCGCACTTCTATCGTTAGAAAACGTTTTATTCGCTACTTTACAATGTTTTCTACAAGATTACGACGGTTTCATGCGCTTTCACATTAGATATCGCAGTTCCCGACTTGTAATGGTGAAAAACACAGCATCTCACTAAGTGACATTGTTTAATGCGGTTTTAGCGCGGTTCATATCTTAACCTAACCTAACCTTACCTAAACCAACCTAACCTAACCTAACCAAACCTTACCTAACATACCCTAACCTAACCTAACCTAACCTAACCTAACCAAACCTAACCTAACCTAACCTAACGTAACCTAACCTAACCTAACCTAACCTAACCTAACGACGTTTGCAAGCGCTTTCACATTAGATATCGCAGTTCCCGACTTGTAATGGTGAAAAACGCTGCATCTCACTAAGTGACATTGTTTAATGCGGTTTTACGACGGTTCATATCTTAACCTAACCTAACATTCGCACTTGTAATAAAAAACGCTCTATTACACTGTTTCGTTCACAATTAGGATATTTGCATAACCTCACAGTTTTTCACCAACTTATTGCAGTACAGAACGCTGTATCTCGCTAAATGACATCGTTCTTTAAGGTTTCACGATGCTTGCATGCGCTTTAACGAGAATATCACAACATAGCAGTTTCGCACTTGTAACGGTACAACACGCAGTATTTGGCTTGTTCATGCCGTTTTGTGTGCTTTCAGAACATTTCACCTATCGCAGTTTCGTACTCGCAATAAAACAACACTATCTCGTTAGATGACGTTGTTTTTGGTAGTTTCATGACGCTACCTAGCTTAAACTAACATAACTCAACCTAACATAACCTTCGCACTTCTATCGTTAGAAAACGTTTTACTCGCCACTTTACAATGTTTTCTACAAGATTACGACGGTTTCATGCGCTTTCACATTAGATATCGTAGTTCCCGACTTGTAATGTTGAAAAACACTACATCTCACTAAGTGACATTGTTTAATGCGGTTTTACGACGGTTGATATGTCAACCTAACCTAACATTCGCACTTGTATCTAAAGACGCTCAATTACACTGTTTCGTTCACAATTACGATATTTGCTTGACCTCACAGTTTCTCACCAACTTATTACAGTACAGAACGCTGTATCTCGCTAAATGACATCGTTCTTTAAGGTTTCACGATACTTGCATGCGCTTTACCGAGAATGTCACAACATAGCAGTTTCGCACTCGTAACGGTACAACACGCAGTATTTGGCTTGTTCATGCCGTTTTGTGTGCTTTCACAACATTTTACCTATCGCAGTTTCGTACTCGCAATAAAACAACACTATCTCGTTAGATGACGTCGTTTTTCGTGGTTTCACGACGCTACCTAGCTTAAACTAACATAACTCAACCTAACATAACCTTCGCACTTCTATCGTTAGAAAACGTTTTACTCGCTACTTTACATTGCTTTCTACAACATTACGACGGTTTCAAGCGCTTTCACATTAGATATCGCAGTTCCCAACTTGTAAAGGTGAAAAACACTGCATCTCACTAAGTGACATTGTTTATTGCGGTTTTACGACGGTTCATACCTTAACCTAACGTAACCTAACCTAACCTAACCCAACCTAACCTAACATAACCTAACCTAACCTAACCTAACCAAACCTAACCTAACGTAACCTAACCTAACCTAACCTAACCTAACCTAACCTAACGACGTTTGCAAGCGCTTTCACATTAGATATCGCAGTTCCCAACTTGTAATGGTGAAAAACACTGCATCTCACTAAGTGACATTGTTTAATGCGGTTTTACGACGGTTCATATCTTAACCTAACCTAACATTCGTACTTGTATTGAAAAACGCTCTATTACACTGTTTCGTTCACAATTACGATATTTGCATAACCTCACAGTTTTTCACCAACTTATTGCAGTACAGAACGCTGTATCTCGCTAAATGACATCGTTCTTTAAGGTTTCACGATACTTGCATGCGCTTTAACGAGAATATCACAATAAAGCAGTTTCGCACTTGTAACGGCACAAGACGCAGTATCTGGCTAGTTCATGCCATTTTGTGTGCTTTCCCAATATTTCACCTATCGCAGTTTCGTACTCGCAATAAAACAACACTATCTCGTTAGATGACATCGTTTTTGGTGGTTTCACGACGCTACCTAGCTCAAACTAACCGAACCTTCGCACTTCTATCGTTAGAAAACGTTTTATTCGCTACTTTACAATGTTTTCTACAAGATTACGACGGTTTCATGCGCTTTCACATTAGATATCGCAGTTCCCGACTTGTAATGGTGAAAAACACAGCATCTCACTAAGTGACATTGTTTAATGCGGTTTTAGCGCGGTTCATATCTTAACCTAACCTAACCTTACCTAAACCAACCTAACCTAACCTAACCAAACCTTACCTAACATACCCTAACCTAACCTAACCTAACCTAACCAAACCTAACCTAACCTAACCTAACGTAACCTAACCTAACCTAACCTAACCTAACCTAACCTAACCTAACGACGTTTGCAAGCGCTTTCACATTAGATATCGCAGTTCCCGACTTGTAATGGTGAAAAACGCTGCATCTCACTAAGTGACATTGTTTAATGCGGTTTTACGACGGTTCATATCTTAACCTAACCTAACATTCGCACTTGTATTAAAAAACGCTCTATTACACTGTTTCGTTCACAATTAGGATATTTGCATAACCTCACAGTTTTTCACCAACTTATTGCAGTACAGAACGCTGTATCTCGCTAAATGACATCGTTCTTTAAGGTTTCACGATGCTTGCATGCGCTTTAACGAGAATATCACAACATAGCAGTTTCGCACTTGTAACGGTACAACACGCAGTATTTGGCTTGTTCATGCCGTTTTGTGTGCTTTCAGAACATTTCACCTATCGCAGTTTCGTACTCGCAATAAAACAACACTATCTCGTTAGATGACGTTGTTTTTGGTAGTTTCATGACGCTACCTAGCTTAAACTAACATAACTCAACCTAACATAACCTTCGCACTTCTATCGTTAGAAAACGTTTTACTCGCCACTTTACAATGTTTTCTACAAGATTACGACGGTTTCATGCGCTTTCACATTAGATATCGTAGTTCCCTACTTGTAATGTTGAAAAACACTACATCTCACTAAGTGACATTGTTTAATGCGGTTTTACGACGGTTGATATGTCAACCTAACCTAACATTCGCACTTGTATCTAAAGACGCTCAATTACACTGTTTCGTTCACAATTACGATATTTGCTTGACCTCACAGTTTCTCACCAACTTATTACAGTACAGAACGCTGTATCTCGCTAAATGACATCGTTCTTTAAGGTTTCACGATACTTGCATGCGCTTTACCGAGAATGTCACAACATAGCAGTTTCGCACTCGTAACGGTACAACACGCAGTATTTGGCTTGTTCATGCCGTTTTGTGTGCTTTCACAACATTTTACCTATCGCAGTTTCGTACTCGCAATAAAACAACACTATCTCGTTAGATGACGTCGTTTTTCGTGGATTCACGACGCTACCTAGCTTAAACTAACATAACTCAACCTAACATAACCTTCGCACTTCTATCGTTAGAAAACGTTTTACTCGCTACTTTACATTGCTTTCTACAACATTACGACGGTTTCAAGCGCTTTCACATTAGATATCGCAGTTCCCAACTTGTAAAGGTGAAAAACACTGCATCTCACTAAGTGACATTGTTTATTGCGGTTTTACGACGGTTCATACCTTAACCTAACGTAACCTAACCTAACCTAACCCAACCTAACCTAACATAACCTAACCTAACCTAACCTAACCAAACCTAACCTAACGTAAGCTAACCTAACCTAACCTAACCTAACCTAACCTAACGACGTTTGCAAGCGCTTTCACATTAGATATCGCAGTTCCCAACTTGTAATGGTGAAAAACACTGCATCTCACTAAGTGACATTGTTTAATGCGGTTTTACGACGGTTCATATCTTAACCTAACCTAACATTCGTACTTGTATTGAAAAACGCTCTATTACACTGTTTCGTTCACAATTACGATATTTGCATAACCTCACAGTTTTTCACCAACTTATTGCAGTACAGAACGCTGTATCTCGCTAAATGACATCGTTCTTTAAGGTTTCACGATGCTTGCATGCGCTTTAACGAGAATATCACAATATAGCAGTTTCGCACTTGTAACGGCACAAGACGCAGTATCTGGCTAGTTCATGCCATTTTGTGTGCTTTCCCAATATTTCACCTATCGCAGTTTCGTACTCAAAATAAAACAACACTATCTCGTTAGATGACATCGTTTTTGGTGGTTTCACGACGCTACCTAGCTCAAACTAACCGAACCTTCGCACTTCTATCGTTAGAAAACGTTTTATTCGCTACTTTACAATGTTTTCTACAAGATTACGACGGTTTCATGCGCTTTCACATTAGATATCGCAGTTCTCGACTTGTAATGGTGAAAAACACAGCATCTCACTAAGTGACATGTTTAATGCGGTTTTAGCGCGGTTCATATCTTAACCTAACCTAACCTTACCTAAACCAACCTAACCTAACCTAACCTAACCAAACCTTACCTAACATACCCTAACCTAACCTAACCTAACCTAACCTAACCAAACCTAACCTAACCTAACCTAACGTAACCTAACCTAACCTAACCTAACCTAACCTAACGACGTTTGCAAGCGCTTTCACATTAGATATCGCAGTTCCCAACTTGTAATGGTGAAAAACACTGCATCTCACTAAGTGACATTGTTTAATGCGGTTTTACGACGGTTCATATCTTAACCTAACCTAACATTCGTACTTGTATTGAAAAACGCTCTATTACACTGTTTCGTTCACAATTACGATATTTGCATAACCTCACAGTTTTTCACCAACTTATTGCAGTACAGAACGCTGTATCTCGCTAAATGACATTGTTCTTTAAGGTTTCACGATGCTTGCATGCGCTTTAACGAGAATATCACAATATAGCAGTTTCGCACTTGTAACGGTAGAACACGCAGTATTTGGCTTGTTCATGCTGTTTTGTGTGCATTCACAACATTTCACCTATCGCAGTTTAATACTCGCAATAAAACAACACTATCTCGTTAGATGACGTCGCTTTTGGTAGTTTCACGACGCTACCTAGCTTAAACTAACCTAACCTAACCTAACCTTCGCACTTCTATCGTTAGAAAACGTTTTACTCGCAACTTTACAATGTTTTCTACAAGATTACGACGGTTTCATGCGCTTACACATTAGATATCGTAGTTCCCGACTTGTAATGTTGAAAAACACTACATCTCACTAAGTGACATTGTTTAATGCGGTTTTACGACGGTTGATATGTCAACCTAACCTAACATTCGCACTTGTATCTAAAGACGCTCAATTACACTGTTTCGTTCACAATTGCGATATTTGCTTGACCTCACAGTTTCTCACCAACTTATTACAGTACAGAACGCTAAATCTCGCTAAATGACATCGTTCTTTAAGGTTTCACGATACTTGCATGCGCTTTACCGAGAATGTCACAACATAGCAGTTTCGCACTTGTAACGGTACAACACGCAGTATTTGGTTTGTTCATGCCGTTTTGTGTGCTTTCACAACATTTTACCTATCGCAGTTTCGTACTCGCATTAAAACAACACTATCTCGTTAGATGACGTCGTTTTTGGTGGTTTCACGACGTTACCTAGCTTAAACTAACATAACTCAAACTAACCGAACCTTCGCACTTCTATCGTTAGAAAACGTTTTATTCGCTACTTTACAATGTTTTCTACAAGATTACGACGGTTTCATGCGCTTTCACAATAGATATCGCAGTTCCCGACTTGTAATGGTGAAAAACACAGCATCTCACTAAGTGACATTGTTTAATGCGGTTTTAGCGCGGTTCATATCTTAACCTAACCTAACCTTACCTAAACCAACCTAACCTAACCTAACCTAACCAAACCTTACCTAACATACCCTAACCTAACCTAACCTAACCTAACCAAACCTAACCTAACCTAACCTAACCTAACCTAACCTAACCTAACCTAATCTAACCTAACCTAACGACGTTTGCAAGCGCTTTCACATTAGATATCGCAGTTCCCGACTTGTAATGGTGAAAAACACTGCATCTCACTAAGTGACATTGATTAATGCGGTTTTACGACGGTTCATATCTTAACCTAACCTAACATTCGCACTTGTATTAAAAAACGCTCTATTACACTGTTTCGTTCACAATTAGGATATTTGCATAACCTCACAGTTTTTCACCAACTTATTGCAGTACAGAACGCTGTATCTCGCTAAATGACATCGTTCTTTAAGGTTTCACGATGCTTGAGCGCTTTAACGAGAATATCACAACATAGCAGTTTCGCACTTGTAACGGTACAACACGCAGTATTTGGCTTGTTCATGCCGTTTTGTGTGCTTTCAGAACATTTCACCTATCGCAGTTTCGTACTCGCAATAAAACAACACTATCTCGTTAGATGACGTTGTTTTTGGTAGTTTCATGACGCTACCTAGCTTAAACTAACATAACTGAACCTAACATAACCTTCGCACTTCTATCGTTAGAAAACGTTTTACTCGCCACTTTACAATGTTTTCTACAAGATTACGACGGTTTCATGCGCTTTCACATTAGATATCGTAGTTCCCGACTTGTAATGTTGAAAAACACTACATCTCACTAAGTGACATTGTTTAATGCGGTTTTACGACGGTTGATATGTCAACCTAACCTAACATTCGCACTTGTATCTAAAGACGCTCAATTACACTGTTTCGTTCACAATTATGATATTTGCTTGACCTCACAGTTTCTCACCAACTTATTACAGTACAGAACGCTGTATCTCGCTAAATGACATCGTTCTTTAAGGTTTCACGATACTTGCATGCGCTTTACCGAGAATGTCACAAAATAGCAGTTTCGCACTTGTAACGGTACAACACGCAGTATTTGGCTTGTTCATGCCGTTTTGTGTGCTTTCACAACATTTTACCTATAGCAGTTTCGTACTCGCAATAAAACAACACTATCTCGTTAGATGACGTCGTTTTTCGTGGTTTCACGACGCTACCTAGCTTAAACTAACATAACTCAACCTAACATAACCTTCGCACTTCTATCGTTAGAGAACGTTTTACTCGCTACTTTACATTGCTTTCTACAACATTACGACGGTTTCAAGCGCTTTCACATTAGATATCGCAGTTCCCAACTTGTAAAGGTGAAAAACACTGCATCTCACTAAGTGACATTGTTTATTGCGGTTTTACGACGGTTCATACCTTAACCTAACGTAACCTAACCTAACCTAACCCAACCTAACCTAACATAACCTAACCTAACCTAACCTAACCAAACCTAACCTAACGTAACCTAACCTAACCTAACCTAACCTAACCTAACGACGTTTGCAAGCGCTTTCACATTAGATATCGCAGTTCCCAACTTGTAATGGTGAAAAACACTGCATCTCACTAAGTGACATTGTTTAATGCGGTTTTACGACGGTTCATATCTTAACCTAACCTAACATTCGTACTTGTATTGAAAAACGCTCTATTACACTGTTTCGTTCACAATTACGATATTTGCATAACCTCACAGTTTTTCACCAACTTATTGCAGTACAGAACGCTGTATCTCGCTAAATGACATCGTTCTTTAAGGTTTCACGATGCTTGCATGCGCTTTAACGAGAATATCACAATATAGCAGTTTCACACTTGTAACGGTACAACACGCAGTATTTGGCTTGTTCATGCCGTTTTGAGTGCTTTCACAACATTTTACCTGTCGCAGTTTCGTACTCGCATTAAAACAACACTATCTCGTTAGATGACGTCGTTTTTGGTGGTTTCACGACGCTACCTAGCTTAAACTAACATAACTCAAACTAACCGAACCTTCGCACTTCTATCGTTAGAAAACGTTTTATTCGCTACTTTACAATGTTTTCTACAAGATTACGACGGTTTCATGCGCTTTCACATTAGATATCGCAGTTCCCGACTTGAAATGGTGAAAAACACAGCATCTCACTAAGTGACATTGTTTAACGCGGTTTTAGCGCGGTTCATATCTTAACCTAACCTAACATTCGCACTTGTATTAAAAAACGCTCTATTACACTGTTTCGTTCACAATTACGATATTTGCTTGACCTCACAGTTTCTCACCAACTTATTACAGTACAGAACGCTGTATCTCGCTAAATGACATCGTTCTTTAAGGTTTCACGATACTTGCATGCGCTTTACCGAGAATGTCACAACATAGCAGTTTCGCACTTGTAACGGTACAACACGTAGTATTTGGCTTGTTCATGCCGTTTTGTGTGCTTTCACAACATTTTACCTATAGCAGTTTCGTACTCGCAATAAAACAACACTATCTCGTTAGATGACGTCGTTTTTCGTGGTTTCACGACGCTACCTAGCTTAAACTAACATAACTCAACCTAACATAACCTTCGCACTTCTATCGTTAGAAAACGTTTTACTCGCTACTTTACATTGCTTTCTACAACATTACGACGGTTTCAAGCGCTTTCACATTAGATATCGCAGTTCCCAACTTGTAAAGGTGAAAAACACTGCATCTCACTAAGTGACATTGTTTATTGCGGTTTTACGACGGTTCATACCTTAACCTAACGTAACCTAACCTAACCTAACCCAACCTAACCTAACATAACCTAACCTAACCTAACCTAACCAAACCTAACCTAACGTAACCTAACCTAACCTAACCTAACCTAACGTAACCTAACCTAACCTAACCTAACGACGTTTGCAAGCGCTTTCACATTAGATATCGCAGTTCCCAACTTGTAATGGTGAAAAACACTGCATCTCACTAAGTGACATTGTTTAATGCGGTTTTAGCGCGGTTCATATCTTAACCTAACCTAACATTCGCACTTGTATTAAAAAACGCTCTATTACACTGTTTCGTTCACAATTACGATATTTGCTTGACCTCACAGTTTCTCACCAACTTATTACAGTACAGAACGCTGTATCTCGCTAAATGACATCGTTCTTTAAGGTTTCACGATACTTGCATGCGCTTTACCGAGAATGTCACAACATAGCAGTTTCGCACTTGTAACGGTACAACACGTAGTATTTGGCTTGTTCATGCCGTTTTGTGTGCTTTCACAACATTTTACCTATAGCAGTTTCGTACTCGCAATAAAACAACACTATCTCGTTAGATGACGTCGTTTTTCGTGGTTTCACGACGCTACCTAGCTTAAACTAACATAACTCAACCTAACATAACCTTCGCACTTCTATCGTTAGAAAACGTTTTACTCGCTCCTTTACATTGCTTTCTACAACATTACGACGGTTTCAAGCGCTTTCACATTAGATATCGCAGTTCCCGACTTGTAAAGGTGAAAAACACTGCATCTCACTAAGTGACATTGTTTATTGCGGTTTTACGACGGTTCATACCTTAACCTAACGTAACCTAACCTAACCTAACCCAACCTAACCTAACATAACCTAACCTAACCTAACCTAACCAAACCTAACCTAACGTAACCTAACCTAACCTAACCTAACCTAACCTAACGACGTTTGCAAGCGCTTTCACATTAGATATCGCAGTTCCCAACTTGTAATGGTGAAAAACACTGCATCTCACTAAGTGGCATTGTTTAATGCGGTTTTACGACGGTTCATATCTTAACCTAACCTAACATTCGTACTTGTATTGAAAAACGCTCTATTACACTGTTTCGTTCACAATTACGATATTTGCATAACCTCACAGTTTTTCACCAACTTATTGCAGTACAGAACGCTGTATCTCGCTAAATGACATTGTTCTTTAAGGTTTCACGATGCTTGCATGCGCTTTATCGAGAATATCACAATATAGCAGTTTCGCACTTGTAACGGTAGAACACGCAGTATTTGGCTTGTTCATGCTGTTTTGTGTGCATTCACAACATTTCACCTATCGCAGTTTAATACTCGCAATAAAACAACACTATCTCGTTAGATGACGTCGCTTTTGGTAGTTTCACGACGCTACCTAGCTTAAACTAACCTAACCTAACCTAACCTTCGCACTTCTATCGTTAGAAAACGTTTTACTCGCAACTTTACAATGTTTTCTACAAGATTACGACGGTTTCATGCGCTTTCACATTAGATATCGTAGTTCCCGACTTGTAATGTTGAAAAACACTACATCTCACTAAGTGACATTGTTTAATGCGGTTTTACGACGGTTGATATGTCAACCTAACCAAACATTCGCACTTGTATCTAAAGACGCTCAATTACACTGTTTCGTTCACAATTGCGACATTTGCTTGACCTCACAGTTTCTCACCAACTTATTACAGTACAGAACGCTGTATCTCGCTAAATGACATCGTTCTTTAAGGTTTCACGATACTTGCATGCGCTTTACCGAGAATGTCACAACATAGCAGTTTCGCACTTGTAACGGTACAACACGCAGTATTTGGCTTGTTCATGCCGTTTTGTGTGCTTTCACAACATTTTACCTATCGCAGTTTCGTACTCGCATTAAAACAACACTATCTCGTTAGATGACGTCGTTTTTGGTGGTTTCACGACGCTACCTAGCTCAAACTAACCGAACCTTCGCACTTCTATCGTTAGAAAACGTTTTATTCGCTACTTTACAATGTTTTCTACAAGATTACGACGGTTTCATGCGCTTTCACATTAGATATCGCAGTTCCCGACTTGTAATGGTGAAAAACACAGCATCTCACTAAGTGACATTGTTTAATGCGGTTTTAGCGCGGTTCATATTTTAACCTAACCTAACCTTACCTAAACCAACCTAACCTAACCTAACCAAACCTTACCTAACATACCCTAGCCTAACCTAACCTAACCTAACCTAACCAAACCTAACCTAACCTAACCTAACCTAACGTAACCTAACCTAACCTAACCTAACCTAACCTAACCTAACCTAACCTAACGACGTTTGCAAGCGCTTTCACATTAGATATCGCAGTTCCCGACTTGTAATGGTGAAAAACACTGCATCTCACTAAGTGACATTGTTTAATGCGGTTTTACGACGGTTCATATCTTAACCTAACCTAACATTCGCACTTGTATTAAAAAACGCTCTATTACACTGTTTCGTTCACAATTAGGATATTTGCATAACCTCACAGTTTTTCACCAACTTATTGCAGTACAGAACGCTGTATCTCGCTAAATGACGTCGTTCTTTAAGGTTTCACGATGCTTGCATGCGCTTTAACGAGAATATCACAACATAGCAGTTTCGCACTTGTAACGGTACAACACGCAGTATTTGGCTTGTTCATGCCTTTTTGTGTGCTTTCACAACATTTCACCTATCGCAGTTTCGTACTCGCAATAAAACAACACTATCTCGTTAGATGACGTTGTTTTTGGTAGTTTCATGACGCTACCTAGCTTAAACTAACATAACTCAACCTAACATGACCTTCGCACTTCTATCGTTAGAAAACGTTTTACTCGCTACTTTACATTGCTTTCTACAACATTACGACGGTTTCAAGCGCTTTCACATTAGATATCGCAGTTCCCAACTTGTAAAGGTGAAAAACACTGCATCTCACTAAGTGACATTGTTTATTGCGGTTTTACGACGGTTCATACCTTAACCTAACGTAACCTAACCTAACCTAACCCAACCTAACCTAACATAACCTAACCTAACCTAACCTAACCTAACCAAACCTAACCTAACGTAACTTAACCTAACCTAACCTAACCGAACGACGTTTGCAAGCGCTTTCACATTAGATATCGCAGTTCCCATCTTGTAATGGTGAAAAACACTGCATCTCACTAAGTGACATTGTTTAATGCGGTTTTACGACGGTTCATATCTTAACCTAACCTAACATTCGTACTTGTATTGAAAAACGCTCTATTACACTGTTTCGTTCACAATTACGATATTTGCATAACCTCACAGTTTTTCACCAACTTATTGCAGCACAGAACGCTGTATCTCGCTAAATGACATCGTTCTTTAAGGTTTCACGATGCTTGCATGCGCTTTAACGAGAATATCACAATATAGCAGTTTCGCACTTGTAACGGCACAAGACGCAGTATCTGGCTAGTTCATGCCATCTTGTGTGCTTTCCCAATATTTCACCTATCGCAGTTTCGTACTCGCAATAAAACAACACTATCTCGTTAGATGACATCGTTTTTGGTGGTTTCACGACGCTACCTAGCTCAAACTAACCGAACCTTCGCACTTCTATCGTTAGAAAACGTTTTATTCGCTACTTTACAATGTTTTCTACAAGATTACGACGGTTTCATGCGCTTTCACATTAGATATCGCAGTTCTCGACTTGTAATGGTGAAAAACACAGCATCTCACTAAGTGACATGTTTAATGCGGTTTTAGCGCGGTTCATATCTTAACCTAACCTAACCTTACCTAAACCAACCTAACCTAACCTAACCTAACCAAACCTTACCTAACATACCCTAACCTAACCTAACCTAACCTAACCTAACCTAACCAAACCTAACCTAACCTAACCTAACGTAACCTAACCTAACCTAACCTAACCTAACCTAACCTAACCTAACCTAACGACGTTTGCAAGCGCTTTCACATTAGATATCGCAGTTCCCGACTTGTAATGGTGAAAAACACTGCATCTCACTAAGTGACATTGTTTAATGCGGTTTTACGACGGTTCATATCTTAACCTAACCTAACATTCGCACTTGTATTAAAAAACGCTCTATTACACTGTTTCGTTCACAATTAGGATATTTGCATAACCTCACAGTTTTTCACCAACTTATTGCAGTACAGAACGCTGTATCTCGCTAAATGACATCGTTCTTTAAGGTTTCATGATGCTTGCATGCGCTTTAACGAGAATATCACAACATAGCAGTTTCGCACTTGTAACGGTACAACACGCAGTATTTGGCTTGTTCATGCCGTTTTGTGTGCTTTCACAACATTTCACCTATCGCAGTTTCGTACTCGCAATAAAACAACACTATCTCGTTAGATGACGTTGTTTTTGGTAGTTTCACGACGCTACCTAGCTTAAACTAACATAACTCAACCTAACATGACCTTCGCACTTCTATCGTTAGAAAACGTTTTACTCGCTACTTTACATTGCTTTCTACAACATTACGACGGTTTCAAGCGCTTTCACATTAGATATCACAGTTCCCAACTTGTAAAGGTGAAAAACACCTCATCTCACTAAGTGACATTGTTTAATGCGGTTTTACGACGGTTCATACCTTAACCTAACCTAACCTAACCTAACCTTACCTAACCTAACCTAACCTAACCCAACCCAACCCAACCTAACCTAACCTAACCTAACCTAAACTAACCTAACCCAACCTAACCTAACCTAACCTAACCTAACCCAACCTAACCCAACCCAACCCAACCTAACCTAACCTAACCTAACCTAACCTAACTTAACCTAACCTAACGTAACCTAACCTAACCTATTCTAACGTAACCTAACCTTACCTGACCTAACCTAACCTAACGTAACCTAACCTAACCTAACATAACCTAACGTAACCTAACCTAACCTAACGTAACCTAACCTAACCTAACCCAACCTAACCCAACCCAACCCAACCCAACAACACCCAACCCAACCTAACCTAACCTAACCTAACCTTACCTAACCTAACCAAATTATCCTTACCTAACCTAACCTAACCTAACGTAACCTAACCTAACCTAACCTAACGTAACCTAACCTAACCTAACGTAACCTAACCTAACCTAACCTGACCTAACCCAACCTAACCTGACCTAACCCAACCTAACCTAACCTAACCTAACCCAACTCAACCCAACCTAACCTAATCTAACCTAACCTAACCTAACCTAACCTAACCAAACCTAACCTAACCTAACCTAACCTACCCTAACCTAACGACGGTTGCAAGCGCTTTCACATTAAATATCGCAGTTCCCCACTTGTAATGGTGAAAAACACTGCATCTCACTAAGTGACATTGTTTAATGCGGTTTTACGACGGTTCATATCTTAACCTAACCTAACATTCGCACTTGTATCTAAAAACGCTCTATTACACTGTTTTGTTCACAATTACGATATTTGCATAACCTCACAGTTTTTCAACAACTTATTGCAGTACAGAACGCTGTATCTCGCTAAATGACATTGTTCTTTAAGGTTTCACGATGTTTGCATGCGCTTTAACGAGAATATCACAATATAGCAGTTTCGCACTTGTAACGGTAGAACACGCAGTATTTAGCTTGTTCATGCCGTTTTGTGTGCTTTCACAACATTTCACCTATCGCAGTTTAATACTCGCTATAAAACAACACTATCTCGTTAGATGACGTCGTTTTTGGTAGTTTCACGACGCTACCTAGCTTAAACTAACCTAACCTAACCTAACCTTCGCACTTCTATCGTTAGAAAACGTTTTACTCGCCACTTTACAATGTTTTCTACAAGATTACGACGGTTTCATGCGCTTTCACATTAGATAGCGTAGTTCCCGACTTGTAATGTTGAAAAACACTACATCTCACTAAGTGACATTGTTTAATGCGGTTTTACGACGGTTGATATGTCAACCTAACCTAACATTCGCACTTGTATCTAAAGACGCTCAATTACACTGTTTCGTTCACAATTACGATATTTGCTTGATCTCACAGTTTCTCACCAACTTATTACAGTACAGAATGCTGTATCTCGCTAAATGACATCGTTCTTTAAGGTTTCACGATACTTGCATGCGCTTTACCGAGAATGTCACAACATAGCACTTTCGCACTTGTAACGGTACAACACGCAGTATTTGGCTTGTTCATGCCGTTTTGTGTGCTTTCACAACATTTTACCTATCGCAGTTTCGTACTCGATATAAAACAACACTATCTCGTTAGATGACGTCGTTTTTGGTGGTTTCACGACGCTACCTAGCTTAAACTAACATAACTCAACCTAACATAACCTTCGCACTTCTATCGTTAGAAAACGTTTTACTCGCTACTTTACATTGCTTTCTACAACATTACGACGGTTTCAAGCGCTTTCACATTAGATATCGCAGTTCCCAACTTGTAAAGGTGAAAAACACTGTATCTCACTAAGTGACATTGTTTATTGCGGTTTTACGACGGTTCATACCTTAACCTAACGTAACCTAACCTAACCTAACCCAACCTAACCTAACCTAACCTAACCTAACCAAACCTAACCTAACGTAACCTAACCTAACCTAACCTAACCTAACCTAACCTAACGACGTTTGCAAGCGCTTTCACATTAGATATCGCAGTTCCCAACTTGTAATGGTGAAAAACACCGCATCTCACTAAGTGACATTGTTTAATGCGGTTTTACGACGGTTCATATCTTAACCTAACCTAACATTCGTACTTGTATTGAAAAACGCTCTATTACACTGTTTCGTTCACAATTACGATATTTGCATAACCTCACAGTTTTTCACCAACTTATTGCAGTACAGAACGCTGTATCTCGCTAAATGACATTGTTCTTTAAGGTTTCACGATGCTTGCATGCGCTTTAACGAGAATATCACAATATAGCAGTTTCGCACTTGTAACGGTAGAACACGCAGTATTTGGCTTGTTCATGCTGTTTTGTGTGCATTCACAACATTTCACCTATCGCAGTTTAATACTCGCAATAAAACAACACTATCTCGTTAGATGACGTCGTTTTTGGTAGTTTCACGACGCTACCTAGCTTAAACTAACCTAACCTAACCTAACCTTCGCACTTCTATCGTTAGAAAACGTTTTACTCGCAACTTTACAATGTTTTCTACAAGATTACGACGGTTTCATGCGCTTTCACATTAGATATCGTAGTTCCTGTCTTGTAATGTTGAAAAACACTACATCTCACTAAGTGACATTGTTTAATGCGGTTTTACGACGGTTGATATGTCAACCTAACCTAACATTCGCACTTGTATCTAAAGACGCTCAATTACACTGTTTCGTTCACAATTAGGATATTTGCATAACCTCACAGTTTTTCACCAACTTATTGCAGTACAGAACGCTGTATCTCGCTAAATGACATCGTTCTTTAAGGTTTCACGATGCTTTCATGCGCTTTAACGAGAATATCACAACATAGCAGTTTCGCACTTGTAACGGTACAACACGCAGTATTTGGCTTGTTCATGCCGTTTTGTGTGCTTTCACAACATTTCACCTATCGCAGTTTCGTACTCGCAATAAAACAACACTATCTCGTTAGATGACGTTGTTTTTGGTAGTTTCACGACGCTACCTAGCTTAAACTAACATAACTCAACCTAACATGACCTTCGCACTTCTATCGTTAGAAAACGTTTTACTCGCTACTTTACATTGCTTTCTACAACATTACGACGGTTTCAAGCGCTTTCACATTAGATATCACAGTTCCCAACTTGTAAAGGTGAAAAACACTGCATCTCACTAAGTGACATTGTTTAATGCGGTTTTACGACGGTTCATACCTTAACCTAACCTAACCTAACCTAACCTAACCTTACCTAACCTAACCTAACCCAACCCAACCCAACCTAACCTAACCTAACCTAACCTAAACTAACCTAACCCAACCTAACCTAACCTAACCTAACCTAACCCAACCTAACCCAACCCAACCCAACCTAACCTAACCTAAGCTAACCTAACCTAACCTAACCAAACCTAACCTAACCTAACTTAACCTAACCTAACGTAACCTAACCTAACCTATTCTAACGTAACCTAACCTTACCTGACCTAACCTAACCTAACGTAACCTAACCTAACCTAACATAACCTAACGTAACCTAACCTAACCTAACCTAACGTAACCTAACCTAACCTAACCCAACCTAACCCAACCCAACCCAACCCAACAACACCCAACCCAACCTAACCTAACCTAACCTAACCTTACCTAACCTAACCAAATTATCCTTACCTAACCTAACCTAAGCTAACGTAACCTAACCTAACCTAACCTAACGTAACCTACCCTAACCTAACGTAACCTAACCTAACCTAACCTGACCTAACCCAACCTAACCTAACCTAACCTAAGCTAACCCAACTCAACCCAACCTAACCTAATCTAACCTAACCTAACCTAACCTAACCAAACCTAACCTAACCTAACCTAACCTAACCTAACCTAACGACGGTTGCAAGCGCTTTCACATTAAATATCGCAGTTCCCCACTTTTATAGGTGAAAAACACTGCATCTCAGTAATTGACATTGTTTAATGCGGTTTTACGACGGTTCATATCTTTACCTAACCGAACATTCGCACTTGTATCTAAAAACGCTCTATTACACTGTTTTGTTCACAATTCCGATATTTGCATAACCTCACAGTTTTTCACCAACTTATTGCAGTACAGAACGCTGTATCTCGCTAAATGACATTGTTCTTTAAGGTTTCACGATGCTTGCATGCGCTTTAACGAGAATATCACAATATAGCAGTTTCGCACTTGTAACGGTAGAACACGCAGTATTTGGCTTGTTCATGCCGTTTTGTGTGCTTTCACAACATTTCACCTATCGCAGTTTAATACTCGCTATAAAACAACACTATCTCGTTAGATGACGTCGTTTTTGGTAGTTTCACGACGCTACCTAGCTTAAACTAACCTAACCTAACCTAACCTTCGCACTTCTATCGTTAGAAAACGTTTTACTCGCCACTTTACAATGTTTTCTGCAAGATTACGACGGTTTCATGCGCTTTCACATTAGATATCGTAGTTCCCGACTTGTAATGTTGAAAAACACTACATCTCACAAAGTGACATTGTTTAATGCGGTTTTACGACGGTTGATATGTCAACCGAACCTAACATTCGCACTTGTATCTAAAGACGCTCAATTACACTGTTTCGTTCACAATTACGATATTTGCTTGACCTCACAGTTTCTCACCAACTTATTACAGTACAGAACGCTGTATCTCGCTAAATGACATCGTTCTTTAAGGTTTCACGATACTTGCATGCGCTTTACCGAGAATGTCACAACATAGCACTTTCTCACTTGTAACGGTAGAACACGCAGTATTTGGCTTGTTCATGCCGTTTTGTGTGCTTTCACAACATTTTACCTATCGCAGTTTCGTACTCGCAATAAAACAACACTATCTCGTTAGATGACGTCGTTTTTGGTGGTTTCACGACGCTACCTAGCTCAAACTAACCGAACCTTCGCACTTCTATCGTTAGAAAACGTTTTATTCGCTACTGTACAATGTTTTCTACAAGATTACGACGGTTTCATGCGCTTTCACATTAGATATCGCAGTTCCCGACTTGTAATGGTGAAAAACACAACAGCTCACTAAGTGACATTGTTTAATGCGGTTTTAGCGCGGTTCATATCTTAACCTAACCTAACCTTACCTAAACCAACCTAACCTAACCTAACCTAACCAAACCTTACCTAACATACCCTAACCTAACCTAACCTAACCTAACCTAACCAAACCTAACCTAACCTAACCTAACGTAACCTAACCTAACCTAACCTAACCTAACCTAACCTAACGACGTTTGCAAGCGCTTTCACATTAGATATCGCAGTTCCCGACTTGTAATGGTGAAAAACACTGCATCTCACTAAGTGACATTGATTAATGCGGTTTTACGACGGTTCATATCTTAACCTAACCCAACATTCGCACTTGTATTAAAAAACGCTCTATTACACTGTTCCGTTCACAATTAGGATATTTGCATAACCTCACAGTTTTTCACCAACTTATTGCAGTAAAGAACGCTGTATCTCGCTAAATGACATCGTTCTTTAAGGTTTCACGATGCTTTCATGCGCTTTAACGAGAATATCAAAACATCGCAGTTTCGCACTTGTAACGGTACAACACGCAGTATTTGGCTTGTTCATGCCGTTTTGTGTGCTTTCACAACATTTCACCTATCGCAGTTTCGTACTCGCAATAAAACAACACTATCTCGTTAGATGACGTTGTTTTTGGTAGTTTCACGACGCTACCTAGCTTAAACTAACATAACTCAACCTAACATGACCTTCGCACTTCTATCGTTAGAAAACGTTTTACTCGCTACTTTACATTGCTTTCTACAACATTACGACGGTTTCAAGCGCTTTCACATTAGATATCACAGTTCCCAACTTGTAAAGGTGAAAAACACTGCATCTCACTAAGTGACATTGTTTAATGCGGTTTTACGACGGTTCATACCTTAACCTAACCTAACCTAACCTAACCTAACCTTACCTAACCTAACCTAACCTAACCCAACCCAACCCAACCTAACCTAACCTAACCTAACCTAAACTAACCTAACCCAACCTAACCTAACCTAACCTAACCCAACCTAACCCAACCCAACCTAACCTAACCTAAGCTAACCTAACCTAACCTAACCAAACCTAACCTAACCTAACTTAACCTAACCTAACGTAACCTAACCTAACCTATTCTAACGTAACCTAACCTTACCTGACCTAACCTAACCTAACGTAACCTAACCTAACCTAACCCAACCTAACCCAACCCAACCCAACCCAACAACACCCAACCCAACCTAACCTAACCAAACCTAACCTTACCTAACCTAACCAAATTATCCTTACCTAACCTAACCTAACCTAACGTAACCTAACCTAACCTAACCTAACGTAACCTCACCTAACCTAACGTAACCTAACCTAACCTAACCTAACCCAACCTAACCTAACCTAACCTAACCTAACCTAACCCAACTCAACCCAACCTAACCTAATCTAACCTAACCTAACCTAACCTAACCTAACCAAACCTAACCTAACCTAACCTAACCTAACCTAACCTAACCTAACGACGGTTGCAAGCGCTTTCACATTAAATATCGCAGTTCCCCACTTTTAATGGTGAAAAACACTGCATCTCAGTAATTGACATTGTTTAATGCGGTTTTACGACGGTTCATATCTTAACCTAACCTAACATTCGCACTTGTATCTAAAAACGCTCTATTACACTGTTGTGTTAACAATTACGATATTTGCATAACCTCACAGTTCTTCACCAACTTATTGCAGTACAGAACGCTGTATCTCGCTAAATGACATTGTTCTTTAAGGTTTCACTATGCTTGCATGCGCTTTAACTAGAATATCACAATATAGCAGTTTCGCACTTGTAACGGTAGAACACGCAGTATTTGGCTTGTTCATGCCGTTTTGTGTGCTTTCACAACATTTCACCTATCGCAGTTTAATACTCGCTATAAAACAACACTATCTCGTTAGATGACGTCGTTTTTGGTAGTTTCACAACGCTACCTAGCTTAAACTAACCTAACCTAACCTAACCTTCGCACTTCTATCGTTAGAAAACGTTTTACTCGCCACTTTACAATGTTTTCTACAAGATTACGACGGTTTCATGCGCTTTCACATTAGATATCGTAGTTCCCGACTTGTAATGTTGAAAAACACTACATCTCACTAAGTGACATTGTTAATTGCGGTTTTACGACGGTTGATATGTCAACCTAACCTAACATTCGCACTTGTATCTAAAGACGCTCAATTACACTGTTTCGTTCACAATTACGATATTTGCTTGACCTCACAGTTTCCCACCAACTTATTACAGTACAGAACGCTGTATCTCGCTAAATGACATCGTTCTTTAAGGTTTCACGATACTTGCATGCGCTTTACCGAGAATGTCACAACATAGCACTTTCGCACTTGTAACGGTACAACACGCAGTATTTGGCTTGTTCATGCCGTTTTGTGTGCTTTCACAACATTTTACTTATCGCAGTTTCGTACTCGCAATAAAACAACACTATCTCGTTAGATGACGTCGTTTTTGGTGGTTTCACGACGCTACCTAGCTTAAACTAACATAACTCAACCTAACATAACCTTCGCACTTCTATCGTTAGAAAACGTTTTACTCGCTACTTTACATTGCTTTCTACAACATTACGACGGTTTCAAGCGCTTTCACATTAGATATCGCAGTTCCCAACTTATAAAGGTGAAAAACACTGCATCTCACTAAGTGACATTGTTTATTGTGGTTTTACGACGGTTCATACCTTAACCTAACGTAACCTAACCTAACCTAACCCAACCTAACCTAACCTAACCTAACCTAACCTAACCTAACCAAACCTAACCTAACGTAACCTAACCTAACCTAACCTAACCTAACCAAACGACGTTTGCAAGCGCTTTCACATTAGATATCGCAGTTCCCAACTTGTAATGGTGAAAAACACTGCATCTCACTAAGTGACATTGTTTAATGCGGTTTTACGACGGTTCATATCTTAACCTAACCTAACATTCGTACTTGTATTGAAAAACGCTCTATTACACTGTTTCGTTCACAATTACGATATTTGCATAACCTCACAGTTTTTCACCAACTTATTGCAGTACAGAACGCTGTATCTCGCTAAATGACATTGTTCTTTAAGGTTTCACGATGCTTGCATGCGCTTTAACGAGAATATCACAATATAGCAGTTTCGCACTTGTAACGGTAGAACACGCAGTATTTGGCTTGTTCATGCCGTTTTGTGTGCATTCACAACATTTCACCTATCGCAGTTTAATACTCGCAATAAAACAACACTATCTCGTTAGATGACGTCGTTTTTGGTAGTTTCACGACGCTACCTAGCTTAAACTAACCTAACCTAACCTAACCTTCGCACTTCTATCGTTAGAAAACGTTTTACTCGCAACTTTACAATGTTTTCTACAAGATTACGACGGTTTCATGCGCTTTCACATTAGATATCGTAGTTCCCGACTTGTAATGGTGAAAAACACAGCATCTCACTAAGTGACATTGTTTAATGCGGTTTTAGCGCGGTTCATATCTTAACCTAACCTAACCTTACCTAAACCAACCTAACCTAACCTAACCTAACCAAACCTTACCTAACATACCCTAACCTAACCTAACCTAACCTAACCAAACCTAACCTAACCTAACCTAACCTAACGTAACCTAACCTAACCTAACCTAACCTAACCTAACCTAACGACGTTTGCAAGCGCTTTCACATTAGATATCGCAGTTCCCGACTTGTAATGGTGAAAAACACTGCATCTCACTAAGTGACATTGATTAATGCGGTTTTACGACGGTTCATATCTTAACCTAACCTAACATTCGCACTTGTATTAAAAAACGCTCTATTACACTGTTTCGTTCACAATTAGGATATTTGCATAACCTCACAGTTTTTCACCAACTTATTGCTGTACAGAACGCTGTATCTCGCTAAATGACATCGTTGTTTAAGGTTTCACGATGCTTTCATGCGCTTTAACGAGAATATCACAACATAGCAGTTTCGCACTTGTAACATTACAACACGCAGTATTTGGCTTGTTCATGCAGTTTTGTGTGCTTTCACAACATTTCACCTATCGCAGTTTCGTACTCGCAATAAAACAACACTATCTCGTTAGATGACGTTGTTTTTGGTAGTTTCACGACGCTACCTAGCTTAAACTGACATAACTCAACCTAACATGACCTTCGCACTTCTATCGTTAGAAAACGTTTTACTCGCTACTTTACATTGCTTTCTACAACATTACGACGGTTTCAAGCGCTTTCACATTAGATATCACAGTTCCCAACTTGTAAAGGTGAAAAACACTGCATCTCACTAAGTGACATTGTTTATAGCGGTTTTACGACGGTTCATAACTTAACCTAACCTAACCTAACCTAACCTTACCTAACCTAACCTAACCTAACCCAACCCAACCCAACCTAACCTAACCTAACCTAACCTAAACTAACCTAACCCAACCTAACCTAACCTAACCTAACCTAACCCAACCTAACCCAACCCAACCCAACCTAACCTAACCTAAGCTTACCTAACCTAACCTAACCAAACCTAACCTGACCTAACTTAACCTAACCTAACGTAACCTAACCTAACCTATTCTAACGTAACCTAACCTTACCTGACCTAACCTAACCTAACGTAACCTAACCTAACCTAACCTAACATAACCTAACGTAACCTAACCTAACCTAACCTAACGTAACCTAACCTAACCTAACCCAACCTAACCCAACCCAACCCAACCCAACAACACCCAACCCAACCTAACCTAACCTAACCTAACCTTACCTAACCTAACCAAATTATCCTTACCTAACCTAACCTAAGCTAACGTAACCTAACCTAACCTAACCTAACGTAACCTACCCTAACCTAACGTAACCTAACCTAACCTAACCTGACCTAACCCAACCTAACCTAACCTAACCTAACCTAACCCAACTCAACCCAACCTAACCTAATCTAACCTAACCTAACCTAACCTAACCAAACCTAACCTAACCTAACCTAACCTAACCTAACCTAACCTAACCTAACGACGGTTGCAAGCGCTTTCACATTAAATATCGCAGTTCCCCACTTTTAATGGTGAAAAACACTGCATCTCAGTAATTGACATTGTTTAATGCGGTTTTACGACGGTTCATATCTTTACCTAACCGAACATTCGCACTTGTATCTAAAAACGCTCTATTACACTGTTTTGTTCACAATTACGATATTTGCATAACCTCACAGTTTTTCACCAACTTATTGCAGTACAGAACGCTGTATCTCGCTAAATGACATTGTTCTTTAAGGTTTCACGATGCTTGCATGCGCTTTAACGAGAATATCACAATATAGCAGTTTCGCACTTGTAACGGTAGAACACGCAGTATTTGGCTTGTTCATGCCGTTTTGTGTGCTTTCACAACATTTCACCTATCGCAGTTTAATACTCGCTATAAAACAACACTATCTCGTTAGATGACGTCGTTTTTGGTGGTTTCACGACGCTACCTAGCTTAAACTAACATAACTCAAACTAACCGAACCTTCGCACTTCTATCGTTAGAAAACGTTTTACTCGCCACTTTACAATGTTTTCTGCAAGATTACGACGGTTTCATGCGCTTTCACATTAGATATCGTAGTTCCCGACCTGTAATGTTGAAAAACACTACATCTCACAAAGTGACATTGTTTGATGCGGTTTTACGACGGGTGATATGTCAACCTAACCTAACATTCGCACTTGTATCTAAAGACGCTCAATTACACTGTTTCGTTCACAATTACGATATTTGCTTGACCTCACAGTTTCTCACCAACTTATTACAGTACAGAACGCTGTATCTCGCTAAATGACATCGTTCTTTAAGGTTTCACGATACTTGCATGCGCTTTACCGAGAATGTCACAACATAGCACTTTCGCACTTGTAACGGTAGAACACGCAGTATTTGGCTTGTTCATGCCGTTTTGTGTGCTTTCACAACATTTTACCTATCGCAGTTTCGTACTCGCAATAAAACAACACTATCTCGTTAGATGACGTCGTTTTTGGTGGTTTCACGACGCTACCTAGCTCAAACTAACCGAACCTTCGCACTTCTATCGTTAGAAAACGTTTTATTCGCTACTTTACAATGTTTTCTACAAGATTACGACGGTTTCATGCGCTTTCACATTAGATATCGCAGTTCCCGACTTGTAATGGTGAAAAACACAACAGCTCACTAAGTGACATTGTTTAATGCGGTTTTAGCGCGGTTCATATCTTAACCTAACCTAACCTTACCTAAACCAACCTAACCTAACCTAACCTAACCTAACCCAACTCAACCCAACCTAACCTAATCTAACCTAACCTAACCTAACCTAACCTAACCAAACCTAACCAAACCTAACCTAACCTAACCTAACCTAACCTAACCTAACGACGTTTGCAGGCGCTTTCACATTAGATATCGCAGTTCCCGACTTGTAATGGTGAAAAACACTGCATCTCACTAAGTGACATTGTTTAATGCGGTTTTACGACGGTTCATATCTTAACCTAACCTAACATTCGCACTTGTATTAAAAAACGCTCTATTACACTGTTTCGTTCACAATTAGGATATTTGCATAACCTCACAGTTTTTCACCAACTTATTGCAGTACAGAACGCTGTATCTCGCTAAATGACATCGTTCTTTAAGGTTTCACGATGCTTGCATGCGCTTTAACGAGAATATCACAACATAGCAGTTTCGCACTTGTAACGGTACAACACGCAGTATTTGGCTTGTTCATGCCGTTTTGTGTGCTTTCACAACATTTCACCTATCGCAGTTTCGTACTCGCATTAAAACAACACTATCTCGTTAGATGACGTTGTTTTTGGTAGTTTCACGACGCTACCTAGCTTAAACTAACATAACTCAACCTAACATGACCTTCGCACTTCTATCGTTAGAAAAAGTTTTACTCGCTACTTTACATTGCTTTCTACAACATTACGACGGTTTCAAGCGCTTTCACATTAGATATCACAGTTCCCAACTTGTAAAGGTGAAAAACACTGCATCTCACTAAGTGACATTGTTTAATGCGGTTTTACGACGGTTCATACCTTAACCTAACCTAACCTAACCTAACCTAACCTTACCTAACCTAACCTAACCTAACCCAACCCAACCCAACCTAACCTAACCTAACCTAACCTAAACTAACCTAACCCAACCTAACCTAACCTAACCTAACCTAACCCAACCTAACCCAACCCAACCCAACCTAACCTAACCTAAGCTAACCTAACCTAACCTAACCAAACCTAATTTAACCTTACTTAACCTAACCTAACGTAACCTAACCTAACCTATTCTAACGTAACCTAACCTTACCTGACCTAACCTAACCTAACGTAACCTAACCTAACCTAACATAACCTAACGTAACCTAACCTAACCTAACCTAACCTAACGTAACCTAACCTAACCTAACCCAACCTAACCCAACCCAACCCAACCCAACAACACCCAACCCAACCTAACCTAACCTAACCTAACCTTACCTAACCTAACCAAATTATCCTTACCTAACCTAACCTAACCTAACCTAACGTAACCTAACCTAACCTAACAACGTAACCTAACCTAACCTAACGTAACCTAACCTAACCTAACCTGACCTAACCCAACCTAACCTAACCTAACCTAACCTAACCCAACTCAACCCAACCTAACCTAATCTAACCTAACCTAACCTAACCTAACCTAACCAAACCTAACCAAACCTAACCTAACCTAACCTAACCTAACCTAACCTAACGACGGTTGCAAGCGCTTTCACATTAAATATCGCAGTTCCCCACTTTTAATGGTGAAAAACACTGCATCTCAGTAATTGACATTGTTTAATGCGGTTTTACGACGGTTCATATCTTAACCTAACCTAACATTCGCACTTGTGTCTAAAAGCGCTCTATTACACTGTTTTGTTCACAATTACGATATTTGCATAACCTCACAGTTTTTCACCAACTTATTGCAGTACAGAACGCTGTATCTCGCTAAATGACATTGTTCTTTAAGGTTTCACGATGCTTGCATGCGTTTTAACGAGAATATCACAATATAGCAGTTTCGCACTTGTAACGGTAGAACACGCAGTATTTGGCTTGTTCATGCCGTTTTGTGTGCTTTCACAACATTTCACCTATCGCAGTTTAATACTCGCTATAAAACAACACTATCTCGTTAGATGACGTTGTTTTTGGTAGTTTCACGACGCTACCTAGCTTAAACTAACATAACTCAACCTAACATGACCTTCGCACTTCTATCGTTAGAAAACGTTTTACTCGCTACTTTACATTGCTTTCTACAACATTACGACGGTTTCAAGCGCTTTCACATTAGATATCACAGTTCCCAACTTGTAAAGGTGAAAAACACTGCATCTCACTAAGTGACATTGTTTAATGCGGTTTTACGATGGTTCATACCTTAACCTAACCTAACCTAACCTAACGTAAACTTACCTAACCTAACCTAACCCAACCAACCCAACCCAACCTAACCTAACCTAACCTAACCTAAACTAACCTAACCCAACCTAACCTAACCTAACCTAACCTAACCCAACCTAACCCAACCCAACCCAACCTAACCTAACCTAAGCTAACCTAACCTAACCTAACCAAACCTAACCTAACCTTACTTAACCTAACCTAACGTAACCTAACCTAACCTATTCTAACGTAACCTAACCTTACCTGACCTAACCTAACCTAACGTAACCTAACCTGACCTAACATAACCTAACGTAACCTAACCTAACCTAACCTAACGTAACCTAACCTAACCTAACCCAACCTAACCCAACCCAACCCAACCCAACAACACCCAACCCAACCTAACCTAACCTAACCTAACCTTACCTAACCTAACCAAATTATCCTTACCTAACCTAACCTCCTTACCTAACCTAACCTAACCTAAGTGGGTCCGGTGGCGGCATGGCGAACTGCCGTTTCAAGCACGTCTGTTTCATCTTGCTGTCCGGATGTTCTGATGCATGGCCCTTCAAGCGACACACTGCGCAGGCTCCTACCACGATTCAGCGGCGATCGTACTGACGGCCATGTGCAATCTTCGACGGGGCGGGAATCTGCTGCTGCTGATCGTGTGCAGGATTTTCCGCCTGTTGACGTGATTTCGATCAACCATCTGTACTGTTCACGGCATTGTACAGTGGCGGCGCTGGCAGCGAGGATGCCCAAGGATATAAGAGCGGCAATGTGGAACCATCACTTCAGTGGGTCCGGTGGCGGCATGGCGAACTGCCGTTTCAAGCACGTCTGTTTCATCTTGCAGATTGCCGTTATCGCCGGCTGTCCGGATGTTCTGATGCATGGCCCTTCAAGCGACACACTGCGCAGGCTCCTACCACGATTCAGCGGCGATCGTACTGACGGCCATGTGCAATCTTCGACGGGGCGGGAATCTGCTGCTGCTGATCGTGTGCAGGATTTTCCGCCTGTTGACGTGATTTCGATCAACCATCTGTACTGTTCACGGCATGGTACAGTGGCGGCGCTGGCAGCGAGGATGCCCAAGGATATAAGAGCGGCAATGTGGAACCATCACTTCAGTGGGTCCGGTGGCGGCATGGCGAACTGCCGTTTCAAGCACGTTTGTTTCATCTTGCAGGTAACATACAATTACAAATGCTGCAGAAGTGATAACCGCTGTTTGCTGCTGCTACCGGACCCTCTGAACTTTACTGCCGTTGTGACACATCTGGTGCATTGCTTAAGAGTATCATTACTGTTACTTTGTGGCGACATAGAGACCAATCCCGGTCCCAAAGTTGATGAAATGTTGTCGCAACTACTGTCTGGACAAGCCCGTATCAGCCAGGAATTAACTAGCCTATCTGAAACAGTTGCATCGTTTGAAAATCGTCTAATGAATGTTGAGGCAATGGCGGCGTCTGTGTCAAACATCATACCACGTGTAAGTGAACTGGAGCAGACCGTTGGTACGCTTCAAAAACTAGTTGGTAAGCTTGACCGTCAGAACGATGAGCTAGAAAACAGACTCCGTAAAAACAACCTGATAATTCATGGTTTGCATGAGACACCATCCGAGACGACTAACCATTTGCTTGAGTCTGTATTGGATCTGCTATCAGTTAAACTCGGTGTAAATTGTGACGACATAGAGCGTTGCCACAGGCTTGGAGCAGTAAGAAGAGATAAACCTCGGCCGGTAATCATTAAACTGATGGACTTCAGGTCAAAGATTGCCATCATGAGCAACGCCCGAAAACTTAAAGGAACTAAAGTTTATATAAATGAGGACTACTCTGCTCGGGTTCGACTGGCACGTAAAATGCTGTGGCAGAATTCGCAAAATATGCGCAAGAATGCTAGGAAAGTGAAGCTTAAACACGACACCCTCACAATTGACGGTGTTAGTTACACGTGGGACACTGATAAAAAAGCCATTATCAAGGTTTCTACGCACTCGCTTTCAGCGGGGTCCGACTCTGCGAAATCGGCTTCTGCGCAAGCGCTTGGTATAAACTCAGCTTCATCCGCTTCTGTTTTCGCGAAGGCTGATTGACGTTGTGATCGGAATATAATTGTCCTCAACTTAAATGCGAGGAGTATACTAAACAAAATTGAAGCTCTGAACTGTTTAGTGGAATGCCACAGCCCATCAATTGTCTGCCTTACTGAGACCTGGCTAAATGATACTGTTATTGACAGCAAAATTTCGCCTGCTGGTTATGCGCTTCTTCGGAAAGACAGGCGTGCCGGACGTGGAGGCGGTGTGGCAGTTTTAATTAAATCTAATCTTGAATTTTCTTTATTACCTGACCTTCCGGGTACAGAAACCATTTGGTGCAAAATATACATTAAAGGTATCGTAATAGTTATTGGTGTCCTCTACCGTCCTCCTAACTCCGATGATATTGTCCCTGCTATTAATGATTACCTTGTCAGTAACAAGTTGAACGATTGTAGGTTACTTTTGGCTGGAGATTTCAATCTCCCGCACGTTAACTGGAACTTACTTATCCCAACAGGGCGTGACAGGACACTTTGCGCTTCCCTGATCGATCTGGCGGTTTCTTTTGGGTTAACTCAAGTTGTAGATACCGAAACACGCAAGGACGCAATATTGGACCTTGTATTTGTAAACCAGCAACTCTTATCGCACGGTGTAAAATGCGAAGTCATCGATGGGTTATCTGACCATAAAGCTGTCGAAGTTGCCTTGAACTTAGTGTGTCCACCTCAAAGACCTGAGATAAAAACTGTTTTGAACTTTTCTAACGCTGATGATACTTCCGTATTGGACACTTTAGCTTCATCTTATGATGAATTTGTATATTGCAGTGAATTTTGCAATGTAGATACGCTGCTCCTTAAGTTTTGTGACATTGTGCGTGAATGCCAATCAAAGTACGTGCCTCAAAAGTATATTAAACGGAACCCAAAACACCCATGGTATAATAGAGAAATCATTCAACTCACTCGTCGCGTAAAGCGTTTACGTAAGAATCGTCATTCCAGGTGTAACGACAATGTTTCTTCATTTAATACATTGAAAAGTAAATTAGGCACTAAAATGAAAGAGGCTAAAAACTACTACTTCAGCAATACTTTGGCTAGATTTATGAAAAAAAATCCATCCAGGTTCTGGAGATCGATTAGTCCTGTATCGTCTATACCTTCATCATTTATTGTTAATGACCAATCCTGCTCAAATCCCGAAGCTATAGCAAATGCCTTTAATAATTATTTCAAATCTGTTTTTTCCACTGATAACGGCATCAAGCCTTCGTTTTCTGCATGCAGCAATCTGTCTGCTCTTCCTGATCTTGAAGTAAGCTCCTCTGGAGTACATAACCTTATATTAAATCTTGATGTAACGAAAAGCTCTGGCCCAGACGGTATTCACAATGTCTTTCTAAAAAGATATTCAGAGTGGTGTGCTAATTATCTTACTGTAATATTTAAAAAATCATTAATCTCTGCAACAGTTCCCCAGCTGTGGAAATTAGCAAACGTCGTGCCTGTATTTAAGTCTGGAAACAAGCAATTAATACTAAATTACAGGCCAATATCTTTACTTTCTACCAGCTCTAAACTTTTGGAGCATATCATTCATAAATATATTGTAGAATACCTAAATGCACACAATATACTTTCCCGATCACAGCACGGTTTTCGTGCTTGCTATTCTACTGTTACACAGTTGCTTGAATTTACGCACGACGTCGCTTCTTCTCTTAACGACCGAGGACAGATTGACGCCATATTTATTGATTATTCAAAGGCCTTTGACTTGGTTTGCCATGCTAAACTTTTAGTTAAACTTCGCACATTTTTTGGTGACAATAAGCTAGTTGACTGGATAGCAGATTACTTGCGGTCACGCACACAATTTGTTACGTTTAACCATGTGAAATCGTCTGAAGTACAAATCACTTCAGGGGTGCCCCAAGGTTCGGTGCTTGGGCCGCTCTTGTTTATTATCTACATAAATGACGTAGCAGAAATTATCGGTGACACACAAATTAAACTAAGAATGTATGCAGATGACTGCGTTATCTATAACACCATCTCTAGTGTTGAAGATCAGGAAGCCCTGAACAGTGTTTTTTCATTGTTTTGTAATTGGAGTGAAAACTGGCAAATGTCAATTAATTTCAAAAAAACTGTAGCCATGACCTTTTCAAATAAGAAACAGCCTCTTAGTTTTGCATACACTAATAATGGTGTCAGTCTAGCTCGTGTCACGGAGTTTAAATACCTAGGTGTAACTCTGACAACAAACTTAAAATGGCGCACGCACGTCGAAAAAATCTGCAACAAGGCTCTTCGAAAACTTTGGTATCTCCGACGCACTTTAAACAACTCGACAAAAGAATGCAAATTGACAGCGTACAAGACCTTGGTCAGGCCCATACTTGAATATGCGTCGGTTGTTTGGTCGCCTCACCATAAACATGACATAGCTATGTTAGAATCTGTTCAGAAGAAAGCAATAAGGTTTATTTTTCGTCGCTATGACCAGCGGTTCTCGCCTACTTCGCATGCGCATGTTTTATCACTACAGTCTCTAGAACATCGGCGCACTTGCGATCGTATCATCCTCCTGCATAAGACTGTTCACACAGGCTTGGGTGTTCTAGCGCCCATTTCTTTTGTTGCAGCTTCTGCGCGCCGTACCCGACGATTTGATCCCTTAAACATTACGCCCTTTAGAGCTAGTCTCGACTGCTTTAAGTTTTCCTTTTTTCCGTGGACCGTGGATCTATGGAATGAGCTTGATGGGTCTCTGCGCAGACTCGATGCTCTGCAATTCGAAAAAGAGTTGCGTAGTCATGTATTCTGATAATTTGTTTTACTGTTTGAACATTTGTATTCCACTCCTGCAATGTCTCAAAAACTGAGACAGCAGTATTTGTAAATAATAAAATAAATAAACCTAACGTAACCTAACCTAACCTAACCTAACGTAACCTAACCTAACGTAACCTAACCTAACCTAACCTGACCTAACCCAACCTAACCTAACCTAACCTAACCTAACCCAACTCAACCCAACCTAACCTAATCTAACCTAACCTAACCTAACCTAACCTAACCTAACCAAACCTAACCAAACCTAACCTAACCTAACCTAACCTAACCTAACGACGGTTGCAAGCGCTTTCACATTAAATATCGCAGTTCCCCACTTTTAATGGTGAAAAACACTGCATCTCAGTAATTGACATTGTTTAATGCGGTTTTACGACGGTTCATATCTTAACCTAACCTAACATTCGCACTTGTATCTAAAAGCGCTCTATTACACTGTTTTGTTCACAATTACGATATTTGCATAACCTCACAGTTTTTCACCAACTTATTGCAGTACAGAACGCTGCATCTCGCTATATGACATTGTTCTTTAAGGTTTCACGATGCTTGCATGCGCTTTAACGAGAATATCACAATATAGCAGTTTCGCACTTGTAACGGTAGAACACGCAGTATTTGGCTTGTTCATGCCGTTTTGTGTGCTTTCACAACATTTCACCTATCGCAGTTTAATACTCGCTATAAAACAACACTATCTCGTTAGATGACGTCGTTTTTGGTAGTTTCATGACGCTACCTAGCTTAAACTAACCTAACCTAACCTAACCTTCGCACTTCTATCGTTAGAAAACGTTTTACTCGCCACTTTACAATGTTTTCTACAAGATTACGACGGTTTCATGCGCTTTCACATTAGATATCGTAGTTCCCGACTTGTAATGTTGAAAAACACTGCATCTCACTAAGTGACATTGTTTAATGCGGTTTTACGACGGTTGATATGTCAACCTAACCTAACATTCGCACTTGTATCTAAAGACGCTCAATTACACTGTTTCGTTCACAATTACGATATTTGCTTGACCTCACAGTTTCTCACCAACTTATTACAGTACAGAACGCTGTATCTCGCTAAATGACATCGTTCTTTAAGGTTTCACGATACTTGCATGCGCTTTACCGAGAATGTCACAACATAGCACTTTCGCACTTGTAACGGTACAACACGCAGTATTTGGCTTGTTCATGCCGTTTTGTGTGCTTTCACAACATTTTACCTATCGCAGTTTCGTACTCGCAATAAAACAACACTATCTCGTTAGATGACGTCGTTTTTGGTGGTTTCACGACGCTACCTAGCTTAAACTAACATAACTCAACCTAACATAACCTTCGCACTTCTATCGTTAGAAAACGTTTTACTCGCTACTTTACATTGCTTTCTACAACATTACGACGGTTTCAAGCGCTTTCACATTAGATATCGCAGTTCCCAACTTGTAAAGGTGAAAAACACTGCATCTCACTAAGTGACATTGTTTATTGCGGTTTTACGACGGTTCATACCTTAACCTAACGTAACCTAACCTAACCTAACCCAACCTAACCTAACCTAACCTAACCTAACCTAACCTAACCAAACCTACCCTAACGTAACCTAACCTAACCTAACCTAACCTAACCTAACGACGTTTGCAAGCGCTTTCACATTAGATATCGCAGTTCCCAACTTGTAATGGTGAAAAACACTGCATCTCACTAAGTGACATTGTTTAATGCGGTTTTACGACGGTTCATATCTTAACCTAACCTAACATTCGTACTTGTATCGAAAAACGCTCTATTACACTGTTTCGTTCACAATTACGATATTTGCATAACCTCACAGTTTTTCACCAACTTATTGCAGTACAGAACGCTGTATCTCGCTAAATGACATTGTTCTTTAAGGTTTCACGATGCTTGCATGCGCTTTAACGAGAATATCACAATATAGCAGTTTCGCACTTGTAACGGTAGAACACGCAGTATTTGGCTTGTTCATGCCGTTTTGTGTGCTTTCACAACATTTCACCTATCGCAGTTTAATACTCGCTATAAAACAACACTATCTCGTTAGATGACGTCGTTTTTGGTAGTTTCATGACGCTACCTAGCTTAAACTAACCTAACCTAACCTAACCTTCGCACTTCTATCGTTAGAAAACGTTTTACTCGCCACTTTACAATGTTTTCTAAGAGATTACGACGGTTTCATGCGCTGTCACATTAGATATCGTAGTTCCCGACTTGTAATGTTGAAAAACACTACATCTCACTAAGTGACATTGTTTAATGCGGTTTTACGACGGTTGATATGTCAACCTAACCTAACATTCGCACTTGTATCTAAAGACACTCAATTACACTGTTTCGTTCACAATTACGATATTTGCTTGACCTCACAGTTTCTCACCAACTTATTACAGTACAGAACGCTGTATCTCGCTAAATGACATCGTTCTTTAAGATTTCACGATACTTGCATGCGCTTTACCGAGAATGTCACAACATAGCAGTTTCGCACTTGTAACGGTACAACACGCAGTATTTGGCTTGTTCATGCCGTTTTGTTTGCTTTCACAACATTTTACCTATCGCAGTTTCGTACTCGCATTAAAACAACACTATCTCGTTAGATGACGTCGTTTTTGGTGGTTTCACGACGCTACCTAGCTTAAACTAACATAACTCAAACTAACCGAACCTTCGCACTTCTATCGTTAGAAAACGTTTTATTCGCTACTTTACAATGTTTTCTACAAGATTACGACGGTTTCATGCGCTTTCACATTAGATATCGCAGTTCCCGACTTGTAATGGTGAAAAACACAGCATCTCACTAAGTGACATTGTTTAATGCGGTTTTAGCGCGGTTCATATCTTAACCTAACCTAACCTTACCTAACCTATACTAACCTAACCAAACCTTACCTAACATACCCTAACCTAACCTAACCTAACCTGACGTAACCTAACCTAACCTTACCTAACCTAACCTAACCTAACGACGTTTGCAAGCGCTTTCACATTAGATATCGCAGTTCCCGACTTGTAATGGTGAAAAACACTGCATCTCACTAAGTGACATTGATTAATGCGGTTTTACGACAGTTCATATCTTAACCTAACCTAACATTCGCACTTGTATTAAAAAACGCTCTATTACACTGTTTCGTTCACAATTAGGATATTTGCATAACCTCACAGTTTTTCACCAACTTATTGCAGTACAGAACGCTGTATCTCGCTAAATGACATCGTTCTTTAAGGTTTCACGATGCTTTCATGCGCTTTAACGAGAATATCACAACATAGCAGTTTCGCACTTGTAACGGTACAACACGCAGTATTTGGCTTGTTCATGCCGTTTTGTGTGCTTTCACAACATTTCACCTATCGCAGTTTCGTACTCGCAATAAAACAACACTATCTCGTTAGATGATGTTGTTTTTGGTAGTTTCACGACGCTACCTAGCTTAAACTAACATAACTCAACCTAACATGACCTTCGCACTTCTATCGTTAGAAAACGTTTTACTCGCTACTTTACATTGCTTTCTACAACATTACGACGGTTTCAAGCGCTTTCACATTAGATATCACAGTTCCCAACTTGTAAAGGTGAAAAACACTGCATCTCACTAAGTGACATTGTTTAATGCGGTTTTACGACGGTTCATACCTTAACCTAACCTAACCTAACCTAACCTAACCTAACCTTACCTAACCTAACCTAACCTAACCCAACCCAACCCAACCTAACCTAACCTAACCTAACCTAAACTAACCTAACCCAACCTAACCTAACCTAACCTAACCTAACCCAACTTAACCCAACCCAACCCAACCTAGCCTAACCTAACCTAACCTAACTTAACCTAACCTAACGTAACCTAACCTAACCTATTCTAACGTAACCTAACCTTACCTGACCTAACCTAACCTAACGTAACCTAACCTAACCTAACATAACCTAACGTAACCTAACCTAACCTAACCTAATGTAACCTAACCTAACCTAACCCAACCTAACCCAAACCAACCCAACCCAACAACACCCAACCCAACCTAACCTAACCTAACCTAACCTTACCTAACCTAACCAAATTATCCTTACCTAACCTAACCTAACCTAACGTAACCTAACCTAACCTAACCTAACGTAACCTAACCTAACCTAACGTAACCTAACCTAACCTAACCTGACCTAACCCAACCTAACCTAACCTAACCTAACCTAACCCAACTCAACCCAACCTAACCTAATCTAATCTAACCTAACCTAACCTAACCTAACCTAACCAAACCTAACCTAACCTAACCTAACCTAACCTAACCTAACCTAACGACGGTTGCAAGCGCTTTCACATTAAATATCGCAGTTCCCCACTTTTAATGGTGAAAAACACTGCATCTCAGTAATTGACATTGTTTAATGTGGTTTTACGACGGTTCATATCTTAACCTAACCTAACATTCGCACTTGTATCTAAAAACGCTCTATTACACTGTTTTGTTCACAATTACGATATTTGCATAACCTCACAGTTTTTTACCAACTTATTGCAGTACAGAACGCTGTATCTCGCTAAATGACATTGTTCTTTAAGGTTTCACGATGCTTGCATGCGCTTTAACGAGAATATCACAATATAGCAGTTTCGCACTTGTAACGGTAGAACACGCAGTATTTGGCTTGTTCATGCCGTTTTGTGTGCTTTCACAACATTTCACCTATCGCAGTTTAATTCTCGCTATAAAACAACACTATCTCGTTAGATGACGTCGTTTTTGGTAGTTTCACGACGCTACCTAGCTTAAACCAACCTAACCTAACCTAACCTTCGCACTTCTATCGTTAGAAAACGTTTTACTCGCCACTTTACAATGTTTTCTACAAGATTACGACGGTTTCATGCGCTTTCACATTAGATATCGTAGTTCCCGACTTGTAGTGTTGAAAAACACTATATCTCACTAAGTGACATTGTTTAATGCGGTTTTACGACGGTTGATATGTCAACCTAACCTAACATTCGCACTTGTATCTAAAGACGCTCAATTACACTGTTTCGTTCACAATTACGATATTTGCTTGACCTCACAGTTTCTCACCAACTTATTACAGTACAGAACGCTGTATCTCGCTAAATGACATCGTTCTTTAAGGTTTCACGATACTTGCATGCGCTTTACCGAGAATGTCACAACATAGCAGTTTCGCACTTGTAACGGTACAACACGCAGTATTTGGCTTGTTCATGCCGTTTTGTGTGCTTTCACAACATTTTACATATCGCAGTTTCGTACTCGCATTAAAACAATACTATCTCGTTAGATGACGTCGTTTTTGGTGGTTTTACGACGCTACCTAGCTTAAACTAACATAACTCAAACTAACCGAACCTTCGCACTTCTATCGTTAGAAAACGTTTTATTCGCTACTTTACAATGTTTTCTACAAGATTACGACGGTTTCATGCGCTTTCACATTAGATATCGCAGTTCCCGCCTTGTAATGGTGAAAAACACAGCATCTCACTAAGTGACATTGTTTAATGCGGTTTTAGCGCGGTTCATATCTTAACCTAACCTAACCTTACCTAAACCAACCTAACCTAACCTAACCTAACCAAACCTTACCTAACATACCCTAACCTAACCTAACCTAACCTAACCAAACCTAACCTAACCTAACCTAACCTAACCTAACCTAACCTAACCTAACCTACCGACGTTTGCAAGCGCTTTCACATTAGATATCGCAGTTCCCGACTTGTAATGGTGAAAAACACTGCATCTCACTAAGTGACATTGTTTAATGCGGTTTTACGACGGTTCATATCTTAACCTAACCTGACATTCGCACTTGTATTAGAAAACGCTCTATTACACTGTTTCGTTCACAATTAGGATATTTGCATAACCTCACAGATTTTCACCAACTTATTGCAGTACAGAACGCTGTATCTCGCTAAATGACATCGTTCTTTAAGGTTTCACGATGCTTGCATGCGCTTTAACGAGAATATCACAACATAGCAGTTTCGCACTTGTAACGGTACAACACGCAGTATTTGGCTTTTTCATGCCGTTTTGTGTGCTTTCACAACATTTCACCTATCGCAGTTTCGTACTCGCAATAAAACAACACTATCTCGTTAGATGACGTTGTTTTTGGTAGTTTCACGACGCTACCTAGCTTAAACTAACATAACTCAACCTAACATGACCTTCGCACTTCTATCGTTAGAAAACGTTTTACTCGCTACTTTACATTGCTTTCTACAACATTACGACGGTTTCAAGCGCTTTCACATTAGATATCACAGTTCCCAACTTGTAAAGGTGAAAAACACTGCATCTCACTAAGTGACATTGTTTAATGCGGTTTTACGACGGTTCATACCTTAACCTAACCTAACCTAACCTAACCTAACCTAACCTTACCTAACCTAACCTAACCTAACCTAACCTAACCCAACCCAACCCAACCTAACCTAACCTAACCTAACCTAAACTAACCTAACCCAACCTAACCTAACCTAACCTAACCTAACCCAACCTAACCCAACCCAACCCAACCTAACCTAACATAAGCTAACCTAACCTAACCTAACCAAACCTAACCTAACCTAACTTAACCTAACCTAACGTAACCTAACCTAACCTATTCTAACGTAACCTAACCTTACCTGACCTAACCTAACCTAACGTAACCTAACCTAACCTAACATAACCTAACGTAACCTAACCTAACGTAACCTAACCTAACCTAACCCAACCTAACCCATCCCAACCCAACCCAACAACACCCAACCCAACCTAACCTAACCTAACCTAACCTTACCTAACCTAACCAAATTATCCTTACCTAACCTAACCTAAGCTAACGTAACCTAACCTAACCTAACCTAACGTAACCTAACCTAACCTAACGTAACCTAACCTAACCTAACCTGACCTAACCCAACCTAACCTAACCTAACCTAACCTAACCCAACCTAACCTAATCTAACCTAACCTAACCTAACCTAACCTAACCAAACCTAACCTAACCTAACCTAACCTAACCTAACCTAACCCAACTTAACCCAACCCAACCCAACCTAGCCTAACCTAACCTAACCTAACTTAACCTAACCTAACGTAACCTAACCTAACCTATTCTAACGTAACCTAACCTTACCTGACCTAACCTAACCTAACGTAACCTAACCTAACCTAACATAACCTAACGTAACCTAACCTAACCTAACCTAATGTAACCTAACCTAACCTAACCCAACCTAACCCAAACCAACCCAACCCAACAACACCCAACCCAACCTAACCTAACCTAACCTAACCTTACCTAACCTAACCAAATTATCCTTACCTAACCTAACCTAAGCTAACGTAACCTAACCTAACCTAACCTAACGTAACCTAACCTAACCTAACGTAACCTAACCTAACCTAACCTGACCTAACCCAACCTAACCTAACCTAACCTAACCTAACCCAACCTAACCTAATCTAACCTAACCTAACCTAACCTAACCTAACCAAACCTAACCTAACCTAACCTAACCTAACCTAACCTAACCTAACGATGGTTGCAAGCGCTTTCACATTAAATATCGACGTTGCCCACTTTTAATGGTGAAAAACACTGCATCTCAGTAATTGACATTGTTTAATGCGGTTTTACGACGGTTCATATCTTAACCTAACCTAACAATCGGACTTGTATCTAAAAACGCTCTATTACACTGTTTTGTTCACAATTACGATATTTGCATAACCTCACAGTTTTTCACCAACTTATTGCAGTACAGAACGCTGTATCTCGCTAAATGACATTGTTCTTTAAGGTTTCACGATGCTTGCATGCGCTTTAACGAGAATATCACAATATAGCAGTTTCGCACTTGTAACGGTAGAACACGCAGTATTTGACTTGTTCATGCCGTTTTGTGTGCTTTCACAACATTTCACCTATCGCAGTTTAATACTCGCTATAAAACAACACTATCTCGTTAGATGACGTCGTTTTTGGTAGTTTCACGACGCTACCTAGCATAAACTAACCTAACCTAACCTAACCTTCGCACTTCTATCGTTAGAAAACGTTTTACTCGCCACTTTACAATGTTTTCTACAAGATTACGACGGTTTCATGCGCTTTCACATTAGATATCGTAGTTCCCGACTTGTAATGTTGAAAAACACTACATCTCACTAAGTGACATTGTTTAATGCGGTTTTACGACGGTTGATATGTCAACCTAACCTAATATTCGCACTTGTATCTAAAGACGCTCAATTACACTGTTTCGTTCACAATTACGATATTTGCTTGACCTCACAGTTTCTCACCAACTTATTACAGTACAGAACGCTGTATCTCGATAGATGACATCGTTCTTTAAGGTTTCACGATACTTGCATGCGCTTTACCGAGAATGTCACAACATAGCACTTTCGCACTTGTAACGGTACAACACGCAGTATTTGGCTTGTTCATGCCGTTTTGTGTGCTTTCACAACATTTTACCTATCGCAGTTTCGTACTCGCAATAAAACAACACTATCTCGTTAGATGACGTCGTTTTTGGTGGTTTCACGACGCTACCTAGCTCAAACTAACCGAACCTTCGCACTTCTATCGTTTGAAAACGTTTTATTCGCTACTTTACAATGTTTTCTACAAGATTACGACGGTTTCATGCGCTTTCACATTAGATATCGCAGTTCCCGACTTGTAATGGTGAAAAACACAGCATCTCACTAAGTGACATTGTTTAATGCGGTTTTAGCGCGGTTCATATCTTTACCTAACCTAACCTTACCTAAACCAACCTAACCTAACCTAACCTAACCAAACCTTACCTAACATACCCTAACCTAACCTAACCTAACCTAACCAAGCCTAACCTAACCTAACCTAACGTAACCTAACCTAACCTAACCTAACCTAACGACGTTTGCAAGCGCTTTCACATTAGATATCGCAGTTCCCGACTTGTAATGGTGAAAAACACTGCATCTCACTAAGTGACATTGTTTAATGTGGTTTTACGACGGTTCATATCTTAACCTAACCTAACATTCGCACTTGTATTAAAAAACGCTCTATTACACTGTTTCGTTCACAATTAGGATATTTGCATAACCTCACAGTTTTTCACCAACTTATTGCAGTACAGAACGCTGTATCTCGCTAAATGACATCGTTCTTTAAGGTTTCACGATGCTTGCATGCGCTTTAACGAGAATATCACAACATAGCAGTTTCGCACTTGTAACGGTACAACACGCAGTATTTGGCTTGTTCATGCCGTTTTGTGTGCTTTCACAACATTTCACCTATCGCAGTTTCGTACTCGCAATAAAACAACACTATCTCGTTAGATGACGTCGTTTTTGGTGGTTTCACGACGCTACCTAGCTTAAAATAACATATCTCAACCTAACATAACCTTCGCACTTCTATCGTTAGAAAACGTTTTACTCGCTACTTTACATTGCTTTCTACAACATTACGACGGTTTCAAGCGCTTTCACATTAGATATCGCAGTTCCCGACTTGTAAAGGTGAAAAACACTGCATCTCACTAAGTGACATTGTTTATTGCGGTTTTACGACGGTTCATACCTTAACCTAACCCAACCTAACCTAACATAACCTAACCTAACCTAACCAAACCTAACCTAACGTGACCTAACCTAACCTAACCTAACCTAACCTAACGACGTTTGCAAGCGCTTTCACATTAGATATCGCAGTTCCCAACTTGTAATGGTGAAAAACACTGCATCTCACTAAGTGACATTGTTTAATGCGGTTTTACGACGGTTCATATCTTAACCTAACCTAACATTCGTACTTGTATTGAAAAACGCTCTATTACACTGTTTCGTTCACAATTACGATATTTGCATAACCTCACAGTTTTTCACCAACTTATTGCAGTACAGAACGCTGTATTTCGCTAAATGACATTGTTCTTTAAGGTTTCACGATGCTTGCATGCGCTTTAACGAGAATATCACAATATAGCAGTTTCGCACTTGTAACGGTAGAACACGCAGTATTTGGCTTGTTCATGCCGTTTTGTGTGCATTCACAACATTTCACCTATCGCAGTTTCGTACTCGCAATAAAACAACACTATCTCGTTAGATGACGTTGTTTTTGGTAGTTTCACGACGCTACCTAGCTTAAACTAACATAACTCAACCTAACATGACCTTCGCACTTCTATCGTTAGAAAACGTTTTACTCGCTACTTTACATTGCTTTCTACAACATTACAACGGTTTCAAGCGCTTTCACATTAGATATCACAGTTCCCAACTTGTAAAGGTGAAAAACACTGCATCTCACTAAGTGACATTGTTTAATGCGGTTTTACGACGGTTCATACCTTAACCTAACCTAACCTAACCTAACCTAACCTTACCTAACCTAACCTAACCCAACCTAACCCAACCTAACCTAACCTAACCTAACCCAACCTAACCCAACCCAACCCAACCTAACCTAACCTAAGCTAACCTAACCTAACCTAACCAAACCTAACCTAACCTAACTTAACCTAACCTAACGTAACCTAACCTAACCTATTCTAACGTAACCTAACCTTACCTGACCTAACCTAACCTAACGTAACCTAACCTAACCTAACATAACCTAACGTAACCTAACCTAACCTAACGTAACCTAACCTAACCTAACCCAACCTAACCCAACCCAACCCAACCCAACAACACCCAACCCAACCTAACCTAACCTAACCTAACCTTACCTAACCTAACCAAATTATCCTTACCTAACCTAACCTAACCTAACGTAACCTAACCTAACCTAACCTAACGTAACCTAACCTAACCTAACGTAACCTAACCTAACCTAACCCAACCTAACCTAACCTAACCTAACCCAACTCAACCCAACCTAAACTAATCTAACCTAACCTAACCTAACCTAACCAAACCTAACCTAACCTAACCTAACCTAACCTAACGACGGTTGCAAGCGCTTTCACATTAAATATCGCAGTTCCCCACTTTTAATGGTGAAAAACACTGCATCTCAGTAATTGACATTGTTTAATGCGGTTTTACGACGGTTCATATCTTAACCTAACCTAACATTCGCACTTGTATCTAAAAACGCTCTATTACACTGTTGTGTTAACAATTACGATATTTGCATAACCTCACAATTTTTCACCAACTTATTGCAGTACAGAACGCTGTATCTCGCTAAATGACATTGTTCTTTAAGGTTTCACGATGCTTGCATGCGCTTTAACGAGAATATCACAATATAGCAGTTTCGCACTTGTAACGGTAGAACACGCAGTATTTGGCTTGTTCATGCCGTTTTGTGTGCATTCACAACATTTCACCTATCGCAGTTTATTACTCGCAATAAAACAACACTATCTCGTTAGATGACGTCGTTTTGGGTGGTTTTACGACGCTACCTAGCTTAAACTAACATAACTCAAACTAACCGAACCTTCGCACTTCTATCGTTAGAAAACGTTTTATTCGCTACTTTACAATGTTTTCTACAAGATTACGACGGTTTCATGCGCTTTCACATTAGATATCGCAGTTCCCGACTTGTAATGGTGAAAAACACAGCATCTCACTAAGTGACATTGTTTAATGCGGTTTTAGCGCGGTTCATATCTTAACCTAACCTAACCTTACCTAAACCAACCTAACCTAACCTAACCAAACCTTACCTAACATACCCTAACCTAACCTAACCTAACCTAACCAAACCTAACCTAACCTAACCTAACGTAACCTAACCTAACCTAACCTAACCTAACCTAACCTAACGACGTTTGCAAGCGCTTTCACATTAGATATCGCAGTTCCCGACTTGTAATGGTGAAAAACACTGCATCTCACTAAGTGACATTGATTAATGCGGTTTTACGACGGTTCATATCTTAACCTAACCTAACATTCGCACTTGTATTAAAAAACGCTCTATTACACTGTTTCGTTCACAATTAGGATATTTGCATAACCTCACAGTTTCTCACCAACTTATTGCAGTACAGAACGCTGTATCTCGCTAAATGACATCGTTCTTTAAGGTTTCACGATGCTTTCATGCGCTTTAACGAGAATATCACAACATAGCAGTTTCGCACTTGTAACGGTACAACACGCAGTATTTGGCTTGTTCATGCCGTTTTGTGTGCTTTCACAACATTTCACCTATCGCAGTTTCGTACTCGCAATAAAACAACACTATCTCGTTAGATGACGTTGTTTTTGGTAGTTTCACGACGCTACCTAGCTCAAACTAACATAACTCAACCTAACATGACCTTCGCACTTCTATCGTTAGAAAACGTTTTACTCGCTACTTTACATTGCTTTCTACAACATTACGACGGTTTCAAGCGCTTTCACATTAGATATCACAGTTCCCAACTTGTAAAGGTGAAAAACACTGCATCTCACTAAGTGACATTGTTTAATGCGGTTTTACGACGGTTCATACCTTAACCTAACCTAACCTAACCTAACCTAACCTTACCTAACCTAACCTAACCTAACCCAACCCAACCCAACCTAACCTAACCTAACCTAACCTAAACTAACCTAACCCAACCTAACCTAACCTAACCTAACCTAACCCAACCTAACCCAACCCAACCCAACCTAACCTAACCTAAGCTAACCTAACCTAACCTAACCAAACCTAACCAAACCTAACTTAACCTAACCTAACGTAACCTAACCTAACCTATTCTAACGTAACCTAACCTTACCTGACCTAACCTAACCTAACGTAACCTAACCTAACCTAACATAACCTAACGTAACCTAACCTAACCTAACCTAACGTAACCTAACCTAACCTAACCCAACCTAACCCAACCCAACCCAACCCAACAACACCCAACCCAACCTAACCTAACCTAACCTAACCTTACCTAACCTAACCAAATTATCCTTACCTAACCTAACCTAACCTAACGTAACCTAACCTAACCTAACCTAACGTAACCTAACCTAACCTAACCCAACCTAACCTAACCTGACCTAACCCAACCTAACCTAACCTAACCTAACCTAACCCAACTCAACCCAACCTAACCTAATCTAACCTAACCTAACCTAACCTAACCTAACCAAACCTAACCTAACCTAACCTAACCTAACCTAACGATGGTTGCAAGCGCTTTCACAATAAATATCGCAGTTGCCCACTTTTAATGGTGAAAAACACTGCATCTCAGTAATTGACATTGTTTAATGCGGTTTTACGACGGTTGATATGTCAACCTAACCTAACATTCGCACTTGTATCTAAAGACGCTCAATTACACTGTTTCGTTCACAATTACGATATTTGCTTGACCTCACAGTTTCTCACCAACTTACTACAGTACAGAACGCTGTATCTCGCTAAATGACATCGTTCTTTAAGGTTTCACGATACTTGCATGCGCTTTACCGAGAATGTCACAACATAGCAGTTTCGCACTTGTAACGGTACAACACGCAGTATTTGGCTTGTTCATGCCGTTTTGTGTGCTTTCACAACATTTTACCTATCGCAGTTTCGTACTCGCAATAAAACAACACTATCTCGTTAGATGACGTCGTTTTTGGTGGTTTCACGACGCTACCTAGCTTAAACTAACATAACTCAACCTAACATAACCTTCGCACTTCTATCGTTAGAAAACGTTTTACTCGCTACTTTACATTGCTTTCTACAACATTACGACGGTTTCAAGCGCTTTCACATTAGATATCGCAGTTCCCAACTTGTAAAGGTGAAAAACACTGCATCTCACTAAGTGACATTGTTTATTGCGGTTTTACGACGGTTCATACCTTAACCTAACGTAACCTAACCTAACCTAACCCAACCTAACCTAACATAACCTAACCTAACCTAACCAAACCTAACCTAACGTAACCTAACCTAACCTAACCTAACCTAACCTAACGACGTTTGCAAGCGCTTTCACATTAGATATCGCAGTTCCCAACTTGTAATGGTGAAAAACACTGCATCTCACTAAGTGACATTGTTTAATGCGGTTTTACGACGGTTCATATCTTAACCTAACCTAACATTCGTACTTGTATTGAAAAACGCTCTATTACATTGTTTCGTTCACAATTACGATATTTGCATAACCTCACAGTTTTTCACCAACTTATTGCAGTACAGAACGCTGTATCTCGCTAAATGACATTGTTCTTTAAGGTTTCACGATGCTTGCATGCGCTTTAACGAGAATATCACAATAAAGCAGTTTCGCACTTGTAACGGCACAAGACGCAGTATCTGGCTAGTTCATGCCATTTTGTGTGCTTTCCCAATATTTCACCTATCGCAGTTTCGTACTCGCAATAAAACAACACTATCTCGTTAGATGACATCGTTTTTGGTGGTTTCATGACGCTACCTAGCTCAAACTAACCGAACCTTCGCACTTCTATCGTTAGAAAACGTTTTATTCGCTACTTTACAATGTTTTCTACAAGATTACGACGGTTTCATGCGCTTTCACATTTGATATCGCAGTTCCCGACTTGTAATGGTGAAAAACACAGCATCTCACTAAGTGACATTGTTTAATGCGGTTTTAGCGCGGTTCATATCTTAACCTAACCTAACCTTACCTAAACCAACCTAACCTAACCTAACCTAACCAAACCTTACCTAACATACCCTAACCTAACCTAACCTAACCAAACCTAACCTAACCTAACCTAACCTAACGACGTTTGCAAGCGCTTTCACATTAGATATCGCAGTTCCCGACTTGTAATGGTGAAAAACACTGCATCTCACTAAGTGACATTGTTTAATGCGGTTTTACGACGGTTCATATCTTGACCTAACCTGACATTCGCACTTGTATTAAAAAACGCTCTATTACACTGTTTCGTTCACAATTAGGATATTTGCATAACCTCACAGATTTTCACCAACTTATTGCAGTACAGAACGCTGTATCTCGCTAAATGACATCGTTCTTTAAGGTTTCACGATGCTTGCATGCGCTTTAACGAGAATATCACAACATAGCAGTTTCGCACTTGTAACGGTACAACACGCAGTATTTGGCTTGTTCATGCCGTTTTGTGTGCTTTCACAACATTTCACCTATCGCAGTTTCGTACTCGCAATAAAACAACACTATCTCGTTAGATGACGTTGTTTTTGGTAGTTTCACGACGCTACCTAGCTTAAACTAACATAACTCAACCTAACATGACCTTCGCACTTCTATCGTTAGAAAACGTTTTACTCGCTACTTTACATTGCTTTCTATCACATTACGACGGTTTCAAGCGCTTTCACATTAGATATCACAGTTCCCAACTTGTAAAGGTGAAAAACACTGCATCTCACTAAGTGACATTGTTTAATGCGGTTTTACGACGGTTCATACCTTAACCTAACCTAACCTAACCTAACCTTACCTAACCTAACCTAACCTAACCCAACCCAACCCAACCTAACCTAACCTAACCTAACCTAAACTAACCTAACCCAACCTAACCTAACCTAACCTAACCTAACCCAACCTAACCCAACCCAACCCAACCTAACCTAACCTAAGCTATCCTAACCTAACCTAACCAAACCTAACCTAACCTAACTTAACCTAACCTAACGTAACCTAACCTAACCTATTCTAACGTAACCTAACCTTACCTGACCTAACCTAACCTAACGTAACCTAAGCTAACCTAACATAACCTAACGTAACCTAACATAACCTAACCTTACCTAACCTAACCAAATTATCCTTACCTAACCTAACCTAAGCTAACGTAACCTAACCTAACCTAACCTAACGTAACCTAACCTAACCTAACGTAACCTAACCTAACCTAACCTGACCTAACCCAACCTAACCTAACCTAACCTAACCCAACTCAACCCAACCTAACCTAATCTAACCTAACCTAACCTAACCTAACCAAACCTAACCTAACCTAACCTAACCTAACCTAACCTAACCTAACCTAACCTAACGACGGTTGCAAGCGCTTTCACATTAAATATCGCAGTTCCCCACTTTTAATGGTGAAAAACACTGCATCTCAGTAATTGACATTGTTTAATGCGGTTTTACGACGGTTCATATCTTAACCTAACCTAACATTCGCACTTGTATCTAAAACGCTCTATTACACTGTTTTGTTCACAATTACGATATTTGCATAACCTCACAGTTTTTCACCAACTTATTGCAGTACAGAACGCTGTATCTCGCTAAATGACATCGTTCTTTAAGGTTTCACGATGCTTGCATGCGCTTTAACGAGAATATCACAATATAGCAGTTTCGCACTTGTAACGGTAGAACACGCAGTATTTGGCTTGTTCATGCCGTTTTGTGTGCTTTCACAACATTTCACCTATCGCAGTTTAATACTCGCTATAAAACAACACTATCTCGTTAGATGACGTCGTTTTTGGTAGTTTCACGACGCTACCTAGCTTAAACTAACCTAACCTAACCTAACCTTCGCACTTCTATCGTTAGAAAACGTTTTACTCCCCACTTTACAATGTTTTCTACAAGATTACGACGGTTTCATGCGCTTTCACATTAGATATCGTAGTTCCCGACTTGTAATGTTGAAAAACACTACATCTCACTAAGTGACATTGTTTAATGCGGTTTTACGACGGTTGATATGTCAACCTAACCTAACATTCGCACTTGTATCTAAAGACGCTCAATTACACTGTTTCGTTCACAATTACGATATTTGCTTGACCTCACAGTTTCTCACCAACTTATTACAGTACAGAACGCTGTATCTCGCTAAATGACATCGTTCTTTAAGGTTTCACGATACTTGCATGCGCTTTGCCGAGAATGTCACAACATAGCACTTTCGCACTTGTAACGGTACAACACGCAGTATTTGGCTTGTTCATGCCGTTTTGTGTGCTTTCACAACATTTTACCTATCGCAGTTTCGTACTCGCAATAAAACAACACTATCTCGTTAGATGACGTCGTTTTTGGTGGTTTCACGACGCTACCTAGCTCAAACTAACCGAACCTTCGCACTTCTATCGTTAGAAAACGTTTTATTCGCTACTTTACAATGTTTTCTACAAGATTACGACGGTTTCATGCGCTTTCACATTAGATATCGCAGTTCCCGACTTGTAATGGTGAAAAACACAGCATCTCACTAAGTGACATTGTTTATTGCGGTTTTAGCGCGGTTCATATCTTAACCTAACCTAACCTTACCTAAACCAACCTAACCTAACCTAACCTAACCAAACCTTACCTAACATACCCTAACCTAACCTAACCTAACCTAACCAAACCTAACCTAACCTAACCTAACGTAACCTAACCTAACCTAACCTAACCTAACATAACCTAACCTAACGACGTTTGCAAGCGCTTTCACATTAGATATCGCAGTTCCCGACTTGTAATGGTGAAAAACACTGCATCTCACTAAGTGACATTTTTTAATGCGGTTTTACGACGGTTCATATCTTAACCTAACCTAACATTCGCACTTGTATTAAAAAACGCTCTATTACACTGTTTCGTTCACAATTAGGATATTTGCATAACCTCACAGTTTATCACCAACTTATTGCAGTACAGAACGCTGTATCTCGCTAAATGACATCGTTCTTTAAGGTTTCACGATGCTTGCATGCGCTTTAACGAGAATATCACAACATAGCAGTTTCGCACTTGTAACGGTACAACACGCAGTATTTGGCTTGTTCATGCCGTTTTGTGTGCTTTCACAACATTTCACCTATCGCAGTTTCGTACTCGCAATAAAACAACACTATCTCGTTAGATGACGTTGTTTTTGGTAGTTTCACGACGCTACCTAGCTTAAACTAACATAACTCAACCTAACATGACCTTCGCACTTCTATCGTTAGAAAACGTTTTACTCGCTACTTTACATTGCTTTCTATCACATTACGACGGTTTCAAGCGCTTTCACATTAGATATCACAGTTCCCAACTTGTAAAGGTGAAAAACACTGCATCTCACTAAGTGACATTGTTTAATGCGGTTTTACGACGGTTCATACCTTAACCTAACCTAACCTAACCTAACCTTACCTAACCTAACCTAACCTAACCCAACCCAACCCAACCTAACCTAACCTAACCTAACCTAAACTAACCTAACCCAACCTAACCTAACCTAACCTAACCTAACCCAACCTAACCCAACCCAACCCAACCTAACCTAACCTAAGCTATCCTAACCTAACCTAACCAAACCTAACCTAACCTAACTTAACCTAACCTAACGTAACCTAACCTAACCTATTCTAACGTAACCTAACCTTACCTGACCTAACCTAACCTAACGTAACCTAAGCTAACCTAACATAACCTAACGTAACCTAACATAACCTAACCTTACCTAACCTAACCAAATTATCCTTACCTAACCTAACCTAAGCTAACGTAACCTAACCTAACCTAACCTAACGTAACCTAACCTAACCTAACGTAACCTAACCTAACCTAACCTGACCTAACCCAACCTAACCTAACCTAACCTAACCCAACTCAACCCAACCTAACCTAATCTAACCTAACCTAACCTAACCTAACCAAACCTAACCTAACCTAACCTAACCTAACCTAACCTAACCTAACCTAACCTAACCTAACGACGGTTGCAAGCGCTTTCACATTAAATATCGCAGTTCCCCACTTTTAATGGTGAAAAACACTGCATCTCAGTAATTGACATTGTTTAATGCGGTTTTACGACGGTTCATATCTTAACCTAACCTAACATTCGCACTTGTATCTAAAACGCTCTATTACACTGTTTTGTTCACAATTACGATATTTGCATAACCTCACAGTTTTTCACCAACTTATTGCAGTACAGAACGCTGTATCTCGCTAAATGACATCGTTCTTTAAGGTTTCACGATGCTTGCATGCGCTTTAACGAGAATATCACAATATAGCAGTTTCGCACTTGTAACGGTAGAACACGCAGTATTTGGCTTGTTCATGCCGTTTTGTGTGCTTTCACAACATTTCACCTATCGCAGTTTAATACTCGCTATAAAACAACACTATCTCGTTAGATGACGTCGTTTTTGGTAGTTTCACGACGCTACCTAGCTTAAACTAACCTAACCTAACCTAACCTTCGCACTTCTATCGTTAGAAAACGTTTTACTCGCCACTTTACAATGTTTTCTACAAGATTACGACGGTTTCATGCGCTTTCACATTAGATATCGTAGTTCCCGACTTGTAATGTTGAAAAACACTACATCTCACTAAGTGACATTGTTTAATGCGGTTTTACGACGGTTGATATGTCAACCTAACCTAACATTCGCACTTGTATCTAAAGACGCTCAATTACACTGTTTCGTTCACAATTACGATATTTGCTTGACCTCACAGTTTCTCACCAACTTATTACAGTACAGAACGCTGTATCTCGCTAAATGACATCGTTCTTTAAGGTTTCACGATACTTGCATGCGCTTTGCCGAGAATGTCACAACATAGCACTTTCGCACTTGTAACGGTACAACACGCAGTATTTGGCTTGTTCATGCCGTTTTGTGTGCTTTCACAACATTTTACCTATCGCAGTTTCGTATTCGCAATAAAACAACACTATCTCGTTAGATGACGTCGTTTTTGGTGGTTTCACGACGCTACCTAGCTCAAACTAACCGAACCTTCGCACTTCTATCGTTAGAAAACGTTTTATTCGCTACTTTACAATGTTTTCTACAAGATTACGACGGTTTCATGCGCTTTCACATTAGATATCGCAGTTCCCGACTTGTAATGGTGAAAAACACAGCATCTCACTAAGTGACATTGTTTATTGCGGTTTTAGCGCGGTTCATATCTTAACCTAACCTAACCTTACCTAAACCAACCTAACCTAACCTAACCTAACCAAACCTTACCTAACATACCCTAACCTAACCTAACCTAACCTAACCAAACCTAACCTAACCTAACCTAACCTAACCTAACCTAACCTAACATAACCTAACGTAACGACGTTTGCAAGCGCTTTCACATCAGATATCGCAGTTCCCGACTTGTAATGGTGAAAAACACTGCATCTCACTAAGTGACATTTTTTAATGCGGTTTTACGACGGTTCATATCTTAACCTAACCTAACATTCGCACTTGTATTAAAAAACGCTCTATTAAACTGTTTCGTTCACAATTAGGATATTTGCATAACCTCACAGTTTATCACCAACTTATTGCAGTACAGAACGCTGTATCTCGCTAAATGACATCGTTCTTTAAGGTTTCACGATGCTTGCATGCGCTTTAACGAGAATATCACAACATAGCAGTTTCGCACTTGTAACGGTACAAAACGCAGTATTTGGCTTGTTCATGCCGTTTTGTGTGCTTTCACAACATTTCACCTATCGCAGTTTCGTACTCGCAATAAAACAGCACTATCTCGTTAGATGACGTTGTTTTTGGTAGTTTCACGACGCTACCTAGCTTAAACTAACATAACTCAACCTAACATGACCTTCGCTCTTCTATCGTTAGAAAACGTTTTGCTCGCTACATTACATTGCTTTCTACAACATTACAACGGTTTCAAGCGCTTTCACATTAGATATCACAGTTCCCAACTTGTAAAGGTGAAAAACACTGCATCTCACTAAGTGACATTGTTTAATGCGGTTTTACGACGGTTCATACCTTAACCTAACCTAACCTAACCTAACCTAACCTTACCTAACCTAACCTAACCTAACCCAACCCAACCCAACCTAACCTAACCTAACCTAACCTAAACTAACCTAACCCAACCTAACCTAACCTAACCTAACCTAACCCAACCTAACCCAACCCAACCCAACCTAACCTAACCTAAGCTAACCTAACCTAACCTAACCAAGCCTAACCTAACCTAACTTAACCTAACCTAACGTAACCTAACCTAACCTATTCTAACGTAACCTAACCTTACCTGACCTAACCTAACCTAACGTAACCTAACCTAACCTAACATAACCTAACGTAACCTAACCTAACCTAACCTAACGTAACCTAACCTAACCCAACCTAACCCAACCCAACCCAACAACACCCAACCCAACCTAACCTAACCTAACCTAACCTTACCTAACCTAACCAAATTATCCTTACCTAACCTAACTTAACGTAACCTAACCTAACCTAACCTAACGTAACCTAACCTAACCTAACGTAACCTAACCTAACCTAACCTGACCTAACCCAACCTAACCTAACCTAACCTAACCTAACCCAACTCAACCCAACCTAACCTAACCTAACCTAACCTAGCCTAACCTAACCAAACCTAACCAAACCTAACCTAACCTAACCTAACCTAACGACGGTTGCAAGCGCTTTCACATTAAATATCGCAGTTCCCCACTTTTAATGGTGAAAAACACTGCATCTCAGTAATTGACATTGTTTAATGCGGTTTTACGACAGTTCATATCTTAACCTAACCTAACATTCGCACTTGTATCTAAAAACGCTCTATTGCACTGTTTTGTTCACAATTACGATATTTGCATAACCTCACAGTTTTTCACCAACTTATTGCAGTACAGAACGCTGTATCTCGCTAAATGACATTGTTCTTTAAGGTTTCACGATGCTTGCATGCGCTTTAACGAGAATATCACAATATAGCAGTTTCGCACTTGTAACGGTAGAACACGCAGTATTTGGCTTGTTCATGCCGTTTTGTGTGCTTTCACAACATTTCACCTATCGCAGTTTAATACTCGCTATAAAACAACACTATCTCATTAGATGACGTCGTTTTTGGTAGTTTCATGACGCTACCTAGCTTAAACTAACCTAACCTAACCCAACCTTCGCACTTCTATCGTTAGAAAACGTTTTACTCGCCACTTTACAATGTTTTCTACAAGATTACGACGGTTTCATGCGCTTTCACATTAGATATCGTAGTTCCCGACTTGTAATGTTGAAAAACACTACATCTCACTAAGTGACATTGTTTAATGCGGTTTTACGACGGTTGATATGTCAACCTAACCTAACATTCGCACTTGTATCTAAAGACGCTCAATTACACTGTTTCGTTCACAATTACGATATTTGCTAGACCTCACAGTTTCTCACCAACTTATTACAGTACAGAACGCTGTATCTCGCTAAATGACATCGTTCTTTAAGGTTTCACGATACTTGCATGCGCTTTACCGAGAATGTCACAACGGGTACTTTCGCACTTGTAACGGTACAACACGCAGTATTTGGCTTGTTCATGCCGTTTTGTGTGCTTTCACAACATTTTACCTATCGCAGTTTCGTACTCGCAATAAAACAACACTATCTCGTTAGATGACGTCGTTTTTGGTGGTTTCACGACGCTACCTAGCTTAAACTAACATAACTCAACCTAACATAACCTTCGCACTTCTATCGTTAGAAAACGTTTTACTCGCTACTTTACATTGCTTTCTACAACATTACGACGGTTTCAAGCGCTTTCACATTAGATATCGCGGTTCCCAACTTGTAAAGGTGAAAAACACTGCATCTCACTAAATGACATTGTTTATTGCGGTTTTACGACGGTTCATACCTTAACCTAACGTAACCTAACCTAACCTAACCCAACCTAACCTAACATAACCTAACCTAACCTAACCTAACCAAACCTAACCTAACGTAACCTAACCTAACCTAACCTAACGACGTTTGCAAGCGCTTTCACATTAGATATCGCAGTTCCCAACTTGTAATGGTGAAAAACACTGCATCTCACTAAGTGACATTGTTTAATGTGTTTTGACGACGGTTCATATCTTAACCTAACCTAACATTCGTACTTGTATTGAAAAACGCTCTATTACACTGTTTCGTTCACAATTACGATATTTGAATAACCTCACAGTTTTTCACCAACTTATTGCACTACAGAACGCTGTATCTCGCTAAATGACATTGTTCTTTAAGGTTTCACGATGCTTGCATGCGCTTTAACGAGAATATCACAATATAGCAGTTTCGCACTTGTAACGGTAGAACACGCAGTATTTGGCTTGTTCATGCCGTTTTGTGTGCTTTCACAACATTTTACCTATCACAGTTTCGTACTCGCAATAAAACAACACTATCTCGTTAGATGACGTCGTTTTTGGTGGTTTCACGACGCTACCTAGCTTAAACTAACATAACTCAACCTAACATAACCTTCGCACTTCTATCGTTAGAAAACGTTTTACTCGCTACTTTACATTGCTTTCTACAACATTACGACGGTTTCAAGCGCTTTCACATTAGATATCGCAGTTCCCGACTTGTAAAGGTGAAAAACACTGCATCTCACTAAGTGACATTGTTTAATGCGGTTTTACGACGGTTGATATGTCAACCTAACCTAACATTCGCACTTGTATCTAAAGACGCTCAATTACACTGTTTCGTTCACAATTACGATATTTGCTTGACCTCACAGTTTCTCACCAACTTATTACAGTACAGAACGCTGTATCTCGCTAAATGACATCGTTCTTTAAGGTTTCACGATACTTGCATGCGCTTTACCGAGAATGTCACAACATAGCAGTTTCGCACTTGTAACGGTACAACACGCAGTATTTGGCTTGTTCATGCCGTTTTGTGTGCTTTCACAACATTTTACCTATCGCAGTTTCGTACTCGCAATAAAACAACACTATCTCGTTAGATGACGTCGTTTTTGGTGGTTTCACGACGCTACCTAGCTTAAACTAACATAACTCAACCTAACATATCCTTCGCACTTCTATCGTTAGAAAACGTTTTACTCGCTACTTTACATTGCTTTCTACAACATTACGACGGTTTCAAGCGCTTTCACATTTGATATCGCAGTTCCCAACTTGTAAAGGTGAAAAACACTGCATCTCACTAAGTGACATTGTTTATTGCTGTTTTACGACGGTTCATACCTTAACCTAACGTAACCTAACCTAACCTAACCCAACCTAACCTAACATAACCTAACCTAACCTAACCTAACTAAACCTAACCTAACGTAACCTAACCTAACCTAACCTAACCTAACGACGTTTGCAAGCGCTTTCACATTAGATATCGCAGTTCCCAACTTGTAATGGTGAAAAACACTGCATCTCACTAAGTGACATTGTTTAATGCGGTTTTACGACGGTTCATATCTTAACCTAACCTAACATTCGTACTTGCATTGAAAAACGCTCTATTACACTGTTTCGTTCACAATTACGATATTTGCATAACCTCACAGTTTTTCACCAACTTATTGCAGTACAGAACGCTGTATCTCGCTAAATGACATTGTTCTTTAAGGTTTCACGATGCTTGCATGCGCTTTAACGAGAATATCACAATATAGCAGTTTCGCACTTGTAACGGTAGAACACGCAGTATTTGGCTTGTTCATGCCGTTTTGTGTGCATTCACAACATTTCACCTATCGCAGTTTAATACTCGCAATAAAACAACACTATCTCGTTAGATGACATCGTTTTTGGTGGTTTCACGACGCTACCTAGCTCAAACTAACCGAACCTTCGCACTTCTATCGTTAGAAAACGTTTTATTCGCTACTTTACAATGTTTTCTACAAGATTAGGACGGGTTCATGCGCTTTCACATTAGATATCGCAGTTCCCTACTTGTAATGGTGAAAAACGCGGCATCTCACTAAGTGGCATTGTTTAATGCGGTTTTAGCGCGGTTCATATCTTAACCTAACCTTACCTTACCTAAACCAACCTAACCTAACCTAACCTAACCAAACCTTACTTAACATACCCTAACCTAACCTAACCTAACCTAACCTAACCAAACCTAACCTAACGTAACCTAACCTAACCTAACCTAACCTAACCTAACGACGTTTGCAAGCGCTTTCACATTAGATATCGTAGTTCCCGACTTGTAATGTTGAAAAACACTACATCTCACTAAGTGACATTGTTTAATGCGGTTTTACGACGGTTGATATGTCAACCTAACCTAACATTCGCACTTGTATCTAAAGACGCTCAATTACACTGTTTCGTTCACAATTACGATATTTTCTTGACCTCACAGTTTCTCACCAACTTATTACAGTACAGAACGCTGTATCTCGCTAAATGACGTCGTTCTTTAAGGTTTCACGATACTTGCATGCGCTTTACCGAGAATGTCACAACATAGCAGTTTCGCACTTGTAACGGTACAACACGCAGTATTTGGCTTGTTCATGCCGTTTTGTGTGCTTTCACAACATTGTACCTATCGCAGTTTCGTACTCGCATTAAAACAACACTATCTCGTTAGCTGACGTCGTTTTTGGTGGTTTCACGACGCTACCTAGCTTAAACTAACATAACTCAAACTAACCGAACCTTCGCACTTCTATCGTTAGAAAACGTTTTATTCGCTACTTTACAATGTTTTCTACAAGGTTACGACGGTTTCATGCGCTTTCACATTAGATATCGCAGTTCCCGACTTGTAATGGTGAAAAACACAGCATCTCACTAAGTGACATTGTTTAATGCGGTTTTAGCGCGGTTCATATCTTAACCTAACCTAACCTTACCTAAACCAACCTAACCTAACCTAACCTAACCAAACCTTACCTAACATACCCTAACCTAACCTAACCTAACCTAACCAAACCTAACCTAACCTAACCTAACGTAACCTAACCTAACCTAACCTAACCTAACCTACCGACGTTTGCAAGCGCTTTCACATTAGATATCGCAGTTCCCGACTTGTAATGGTGAAAAACACTGCATCTCACTAAGTGACATTGATTAATGCGGTTTTACGACGGTTCATATCTTAACCTAACCTAACATTCGCACTTGTATTAAAGAACGCTCTATTACACTGTTTCGTTCACAATTAGGATATTTGCATAACCTCACAGTTTTTCACCAACTTATTGCAGTACAGAACGCTGTATCTCGCTAAATGACATCGTTCTTTAAGGTTTCACGATGCTTTCATGCGCTTTAACGAGAATATCACAACATAGCAGTTTCGCACTTGTAACGGTACAACACGCAGTATTTGGCTTGTTCATGCCGTTTTGTGTGCTTTCACAACATTTCACCTATCGCAGTTTCGTACTCGCAATAAAACAACACTATCTCGTTAGATGACGTTGTTTTTGGTAGTTTCACGACGCTACCTAGCTTAAACTAACATAACTCAACCTAACATGACCTTCGCACTTCTATCGTTAGAAAACGTTTTACTCGCTACTTTACATTGCTTTCTACAACATTACGACGGTTTCAAGCGCTTTCACATTAGATATCACAGTTCCCAACTTGTAAAGGTGAAAAACACTGCATCTCACTAAGTGACATTGTTTAATGCGGTTTTACGATGGTTCATACCTTAACCTAACTTAACCTAACCTAACCTAACCTAACCTTACCTAACCTAACCTAACCTAACCCAACCCAACCCAACCTAACCTAACCTAACCTAAACTAACCTAACCCAACCTAACCTAACCTAACCTAACCCAACCTAACCCAACCCAACCCAACCTAACCTAACCTAAGCTGACCTAACCTAACCTAACCAAACCTAACCTAACCTAACTTAACCTAACCTAACGTAACCTAACCTAACCTATTCTAACGTAACCTAACCTTACCTGACCTAACCTAACCTAACGTAACCTAACCTAACCTAACCTAACTTAACGTAACCTAACCTAACCTAACCCAACCTAACCCAACCCAACCCAACAACACCCAACCTAACCTAACCTAACCTAACCTTACCTAACCTAACCAAATTATCCTTACCTAACCTAACCTAACCTAACGTAACCTAACCTAACCTAACCTAACGTAACCTAACCTAACCTAACGTAACCTAACCTAACCTAACCCAACCTAACCTAACCTAACCTAACCTAACCCAACTCAACCCAACCTAACCTAATCTAACCTAACCTAACCTAACCTAACCAAACCTAACCTAACCTAACCTAACCTAACCTAACCTAACGACGGTTGCAAGCGCTTTCACATTAAATATCGCAGTTCCCCACTTTTAATGGTGAAAAACACTGCATCTCAGTAATTGACATTGTTTAATGCGGTTTTACGACGGTTCATATCTTAATCTAACCTAACATTCGCACTTGTATCTAAAAACGCTCTATTACACTGTTGTGTTAACAATTACGATATTTGGATAACCTCACAGTTTTTCACCAACTTATTGCAGTACAGAACGCTGTATCTCGCTAAATGACATTGTTCTTTAAGGTTTCACGATGCTTGCCTGCGCTTTAACGAGAATATCACAATATAGCAGTTTCGCACTTGTAACGATAGAACACGCAGTATTTGGCTTGTTCATGCCGTTTTGTGTGCTTTCACAACATTTCACCTATCGCAGTTTAATACTCGCTATAAAACAACACTATCTCGTTAGATGACGTCGTTTTTGGTAGTTTCACGACGCTACCTAGCTTAAACTAACTTAACCTAACCTAACCTTCGCACTTCTATCGTTAGAAAACGTTTTACTCGCCACTTTACAATGTTTTCTACAAGATTACGACGGTTTCATGCGCTTTCACATTAGATATCGTAGTTCCCGACTTGTAATGTTGAAAAACACTACATCTCACTAAGTGACATTGTTTAATGCGGTTTTACGACGGTTGATATGTCAACCTAACCTAACATTCGCACTTGTATCTAAAGACGCTCAATTACACTGTTTCGTTCACAATTACGATATTTGCTTGACCTCACAGTTTCCCACCAACTTATTACAGTACAGAACGCTGTATCTCGCTAAATGACATCGTTCTTTAAGGTTTCACGATACTTGCATGCGCTTTACCGAGAATGTCACAACATAGCACTTTCGCACTTGTAACGGTACAACACGCAGTATTTGGCTTGTTCATGCCGTTTTGTGTGCTTTCACAACATTTTACCTATCGCAGTTTCGTGCTCGCAATAAAACAACACTATCTCGTTAGATGACGTCGTTTTTGGTGGTTTCACGACGCTACCTAGCTTAAACTAACATAACTCAACCTAACATAACCTTCGCACTTCTATCGTTAGAAAACGTTTCACTCGCTACTTTACATTGCTTTCTACAACATTACGACGGTTTCAAGCGCTTTCACATTAGATATCGTAGTTCCCGACTTGTAATGTTGAAAAACACTGCATCTCACTAAGTGACATTGTTTAATGCGGTTTTACGACGGTTGATATGTCAACCTAACCTAACATTCGCACTTGTATCTAAAGACGCTCAATTACACTGTTTCGTTCACAATTACGATATTTGCATAACCTCACAGTTTTTCACCAACTTATTGCAGTACAGAACACTGTATCTCGCTAAATGACATCGTTCTTTAAGGTTTCACGATGCTTTCATGCGCTTTAACGAGAATATCAAAACATAGCAGTTTCGCACTTGTAACGGTACAACACGCAGTATTTGGCTTGTTCATGCCGTTTTGTGTGCTTTCACAACATTTCACCTATCGCAGTTTCGTACTCGCAATAAAACAACACTATCTCGTTAGATGACGTTGTTTTTGGTAGTTTCACGACGCTACCTAGCTTAAACTAACATAACTCAACCTAACATGACCTTCGCACTTCTATCGTTAGAAAACGTTTTACTCGCTACTTTACATTGCTTTCTACAACATTACGACGGTTTCAAGCGCTTTCACATTAGATATCACAGTTCCCAACTTGTAAAGGTGAAAAACACTGCATCTCACTAAGTGACATTGTTTAATGCGGTTTTACGACGGTTCATACCTTAACCTAACCTAACCTAACCTAACCTAACCTTACCTAACCTAACCTAACCTAACCCAACCCAACCCAACCTAACCTAACCTAACCTAACCTAAACTAACCTAACCCAACCTAACCTAACCTAACCTAACTTAACCCAACCTAACCCAACCCAACCCAACCTAACCTAACCTAAGCTAACCTAACCTAACCTGACCAAACCTAACCTAACCTAACTTAACCTAACCTAACGTAACCTATCCTAACCTATTCTAACGTAACCTAACCTTACCTGACCTAACCTAACCTAACGTAACCTAACATAACCTAACGTAACCTAACCTAACCTAACCTAACGTAACCTAACCTAACCTAACCCAACCTAACCCAACCCAACCCAACCCAACAACACCCAACCCAACCTAACCTAACCTAACCTAACCTTACCTAACCTAACCAAATTATCCTTACCTAACCTAACCTAACGTAACCTAACCTAACCTAACGTAACGTAACCTAACCTAATCTAACGTAACATAACCTAACCTAACCCAACCTAACCTAACCTAACCTAACCTAACCCAACTCAACTCAACCTAACCTAATCTAACCTAACCTAACCTAACCTAACCAAACCTAACCTAACCTAACCTAACCTAACCTAACCTAACCTAACGACGGTTGCAAGCGCTTTCACATTAAATATCGCAGTTCCCCACTTTTAATGGTGAAAAACACTGCATCTCAGTAATTGACATTGTTTAATGCGGTTTTACGACGGTTCATATCTTAACCTAACCTAACATTCGCACTTGTATCTAAAAACGCTCTATTACACTGTTGTGTTAACAATTACGATATTTGCATAACCTCACAGTTTTTCACCAACTTATTGCAGTACAGAACGCTGTATCTCGCTAAATGACATTGTTCTTTAAGGTTTCACGATGCTTGCATGCGCTTTAACGAGAATATCACAATATAGCAGTTTCGCACTTGTAACGGTAGAACACCCAGTATTTGGCTTGTTCATGCCGTTTTGTGTGCTTTCACAACATTTCACCTATCGCAGTTTAATACTCGCTATAAAACAACACTATCTCGTTAGATGACGTCGTTTTTGGTAGTTTCACGACGCTACCTAGCTTAAACTAACCTAACCTAACCTAACCTAACCTTCGCACTTCTATCGTTAGAAAACGTTTTACTCGCCACTTTACAATGTTTTCTACAAGATTACGACGGTTTCATGCGCTTTCACATTAGATATCGTAGTTCCCGACTTGTAATGTTGAAAAACACTACATCTCACTAAGTGACATTGTTTAATGCGGTTTTACGACGGTTGATATGTCAACCTAACCTAACATTCGCACTTGTATCTAAAGACGCTCAATTACACTGTTTCGTTCACAATTACGATATTTGCTTGACCTCACAGTTTCTCACCAACTTATTACAGTACAGAACGCTGTATCTCGCTAAATGACATCGTTCTTTAAGGTTTCACGATACTTGCATGCGCTTTACCGAGAATGTCACAACATAGCAGTTTCGCACTTGTAACGGTACAACACGCAGTATTTGGCTTGTTCATGCCGTTTTGTGTGCTTTCACAACATTTTACCTATCGCAGTTTCGTACTCGCAATAAAACAACACTATCTCGTTAGATGACGTCGTTTTTGGTGGTTTCACGACGCTACCTACCTTAAACTAACATAACTCAACCTAACATAACCTTCGCACTTCTATCGTTAGAAAACATTTTACTCGCTACTTTACATTGCTTTCTACAACATTACGACGGTTTCAAGCGCTTTCACATTAGATATCGCAGTTCCCAAATTGTAAAGGTGAAAAACACTGCATCTCACTAAGTGACATTGTTTATTGCGGTTTTACGACGGTTCATACCTTAACCTAACGTAACCTAACCTAACCTAACCCAACCTAACCTAACATAACCTAACCTAACCTAACCTAACCAAACCTAACCTAATGTAACCTAACCTAACCTAACCTAACGACGTTTGCAAGCGCTTTCACATTAGATATCGCAGTTCCCAACTTGTAATGGTGAAAAACACTGCATCTCACTAAGTGACATTGTTTAATGCGGTTTTACGACGGTTCATATCTTAACCTAACCTAACATTCGTACTTGTATTGAAAAACGCTCTATTACACTGTTTCGTTCACAATTACGATATTTGCATAACCTCACAGTTTTTCACCAACTTATTGCAGTACAGAACGCTGTATCTCGCTAAATGACATTGTTCTTTAAGGTTTCACGATGCTTGCATGCGCTTTAACGAGAATATCACAATATAGCAGTTTCGCACTTGTAACGGTAGAACACGCAGTATTTGGCTTGTTCATGCCGTTTTGTGTGCATTCACAACATTTTACCTATCGCAGTTTAATACTCGCAATAAAACAACACTATCTCGTTAGATGACGTCGTTTTTGATAGTTTCACGACGCTACATAGCTTAAACTAACATAACTCAAGCTAACCTTCGCAGTTCTATCGTTAGAAAACGTTTTACTCGCAACTTTACAATGTTTTCTACAAGATTACGACGGTTTCATGCGCTTTCACATTAGATATCGTAGTTCCCGACTTGTAATGTTGACAAACACTACATCTCACTAAGTGACATTGTTTAATGCGGTTTTACGACGGTTGATATCTCAACCTAACCTAACATTCGCACTTGTATCTAAATACGCTCAATTAGACTGTTTCGTTCACAATTACGATATTTGCTTGACCTCACAGTTTCTCACAACTTATTACAGTACAGAACGCTGTATCTCGCTAAATGACATCGTTCTTTAAGGTTTCACGATACTTGCATGCGCTTTAACGAGAATATCACAATAAAGCAGTTTCGCACTTGTAACGGCACAAGACGCAGTATCTGGCTAGTTCATGCCATTTTGTGTTCTTTCCCAATATTTCACCTATCGCAGTTTCGTACTCGCAATAAAACAACACTATCTCGTTAGATGACATCGTTTTTGGTGGTTTCACGACGCTACCTAGCTCAAACTAACCGAACCTTCGCACTTCTATCGTTAGAAAACGTTTTATTCGCTACTTTACAATGTTTTCTACAAGATTACGACGGTTTCATGCGCTTTCACATTAGATATCGCAGTTCCCGACTTGTAATGGTGAAAAACACAGCATCTCACTAAGTGACATTGTTTAATGCGGTTTTAGCGCGGTTCATATCTTAACCTAACCTAACCTTACCTAAACCAACCTAACCTAACCTAACCTAACCAAACCTTACCTAACATACCCTAACCTAACCTAACCTAACCTAACCTAACCAAACCTAACCTAACCTAACCTAACGTAACCTAACCTAACCTAACCTAACCTAACCTAACCTAACCTAACGACGTTTGCAAGCGCTTTCACATTAGATATCGCAGTTCCCGACTTGTAATGGTGAAAAACACTGCATCTCACTAAGTGACATTGTTTAATGCGGTTTTACGACGGTTCATATCTTAACCTAACCTGACATTCGCACTTGTATTAAAAACGCTCTATTACACTGTTTCGTTCACAATTAGGATATTTGCATAACCTCACAGATTTTCACCAACTTATTGCAGTACAGAACGCTGTATCTCGCTAAATGACATCGTTCTTTAAGGTTTCACGATGCTTTCATGCGCTTTAACGAGAATATCAAAACATAGCAGTTTCGCACTTGTAACGGTACAACACGCAGTATTTGGCTTGTTCATGCCGTTTTGTGTGCTTTCACAACATTTCACCTATCGCAGTTTCGTACTCGCAATAAAACAACACTATCTCGTTAGATGACGTTGTTTTTGGTAGTTCCACGACGCTACCTAGCTTAAACTAACATAACTCAACCTAACATGACCTTCGCACTTCTATCGTTAGAAAACGTTTTACTCGCTACTTTACATTGCTTTCTACAACATTACGACGGTTTCAAGCGCTTTCACATTAGATATCACAGTTCCCAACTTGTAAAGGTGAAAAACACTGCATCTCACTAAGTGACATTGTTTAATGCAGTTTTACGACGGTTCATACCTTAACCTAACCTAACCTAACCTAACCTAACCTTACCTAACCTAACCTAACCTAACCCAACCCAACCCAACCCAACCTAACCTAACCTAACCTAAACTAACCTAACCCAACCTAACCTAACCTAACCTAACCTAACCCAACCTAACCCAACCCAACCCAACCTAACCTAACCTAAGCTAACCTAACCTAACCTAACCAAACCTAACCTAACCTAACTTAACCTAACCTAACGTAACCTAACCTAACCTATTCTAACGTAACCTAACCTTACCTGACCTAACCTAACCTAACCTAACCTAACCTAACATAACCTAACGTAACCTCACCTAACCTAACCTAACGTAACCTAACCTAACCTAACCCAACCTAACCCAACCCAACCCAACCCAACAACACCCAACCCAACCTAACCTAACCTAACCTAACCTTACCTAACCTAACCTAAGCTAACGTAACCTAACCTAACCTAACGTAACCTAACCTAACGTAACCTAACCTAACCTAACCTGACCTAACCCAACCTAACCTAACCTAACCTAACCCAACTCAACCCAACCTAACCTAATCTAACCTAACCTAACCTAACCTAACCTAACCAAACCTAACCTAACCTAACCTAACCTAACCTAACCTAACCTAACCTAACCTAACGATGGTTGCAAGCGCTTTCACATTAAATATCGCAGTTCCCCACTTTTAATGGTGAAAAACACTGCATCTCAGTAATTGACATTGTTTAATGCGGTTTTACGACGGTTCATATCTTAACCTAACCTAACATTCGCACTTGTATCTAAAAACGCTCTATTACACTGTTTTGTTCACAATTACGATATTTGCATAACCTCACAGTTTTTCACCAACTTATTGCAGTACAGAACGCTGTATCTCGCTAAATGACATTGTTCTTTAAGGTTTCACGATGCTTGCATGCGCTTTAACGAGAATATCACAATATAGCAGTTTCGCACTTGTAACGGTAGAACACGCAGTATTTGGCTTGTTCATGCCGTTTTGTGTGCTTTCACAACATTTCACCTATCGCAGTTTAATACTCGCTATAAAAGAACACTATCTCGTTAGATGACGTCGTTTTTGGTGGTTTCACGACGCTACCTAGCTTAAACTAACATAACTCAAACTAACCGAACCTTCGCACTTCTATCGTTAGAAAACGTTTTATTCGCTACTTTACAATGTTTTCTACAAGATTACGACGGTTTCATGCGCTTTCACATTAGATATCGCAGTTCCCGACTTGTAATGGTGAAAAACACAGCATCTCACTAAGTGACATTGTTTAATGCGGTTTTAGCGCGGTTCATATCTTAACCTAACCTAACCTTACCTAAACCAACCTAACCTAACCTAACCAAACCTTACCTAACATACCCTAACCTAACCTAACCTAACCTAACCTAACCAAACCTAACCCAACCTAACCTAACCTAACCTAACCTAACCTAACCTAACGACGTTTGCAAGCGCTTTCACATTAGATATCGCAGTTCCCGACTTGTAATGGTGAAAAACACTGCATCTCACTAAGTGACATTGTTTAATGCGGTTTTACGACGGTTCATATCTTAACCTAACCTGACATTCGCACTTGTATTAAAAAACGCTCTATTACACTGTTTCGTTCACAATTAGGATATTTGCATAACCTCACAGATTTTCACCAACTTATTGCAGTACAGAACGCTGTATCTCGCTAAATGACATCGTTCTTTAAGGTTTCACGATGCTTGCATGCGCTTTAACGAGAATATCACAACATAGCAGTTTCGCACTTGTAACGGTACAACACGCAGTATTTGGCTTGTTCATGCCGTTTTGTGTGCTTTCACATCATTTCACCTATCGCAGTTTCGTACTCGCAATAAAACAACACTATCTCGTTAGATGACGTTGTTTTTGGTAGTTTCACGACGCTACCTAGCTTAAACTAACATAACTCAACCTAACATGACCTTCGCACTTCTAACGTTAGAAAACGTTTTACTCGCTACTTTACATTGCTTTCTACAACATTACGACGGTTTCAAGCGCTTTCACATTAGATATCACAGTTCCCAACTTGTAAAGGTGAAAAACACTGCATCTCACTAAGTGACATTGTTTAATGCGGTTTTACGACGGTTCATACCTTAACCTAACCTAACCTAACCTAACCTAACCTTACCTAACCTAACCTAACCTAACCCAACCCAACCCAACCTAACTTAACCTAACCTAACCTAAACTAACCTAACCCAACCTAACCTAACCTAACCTAACCTAACCCAACCTAACCCAACCCAACCCAACCTAACCTAACCTAAGCTAACCTAACCTAACCTAACCAAACCTAACCTAACCTAACTTAACCTAACCTAACGTAACCTAACCTAACCTATTCTAACGTAACCTAACCTTACCTGACCTAACCTAACCTAACGTAACCTAACCTAACCTAACATAACCTAACGTAACCTAACCTAACCTAACGTAACCTAACCTAACCTAACCCAACCTAACCCAACCCAACCCAACCCAACAACACCCAACCCAACCTAACCTAACCTAACCTAACCTTACCTAACCTAACCAAATTATCCTTACCTAACCTAACCTAAGCTAACGTAACCTAACCTAACCTAACCTAACGTAACCTAACCTAACCTAACGTAACCTAACCTAACCTAACCTGACCTAACCCAACCTAACCTAACCTAACCTAACCTAACCCAACTCAACCCAACCTAACCTAATCTAACCTAACCTAACCTAACCTAACCTAACCTAACCAAACCTAACCTAACCTAACCTAACCTAACCTAACCTAACCTAACCTAACCTAACGATGGTTGCAAGCGCTTTCACATTAAATATCGCAGTTCCCCACTTTTAATGGTGAAAAACACTGCATCTCAGTAATTGACATTGTTTAATGCGGTTTTACGACGGTTCATATCTTAACCTAACCTAACATTCGCACTTGTATCTAAAAACGCTCTATTACACTGTTTTGTTCACAATTACGATATTTGCATAACCTCACAGTTTTTCACCAACTTATTGCAGTACAGAACGCTGTATCTCGCTAAATGACATCGTTCTTTAAGGTTTCACGATGCTTGCATGCGCTTTAACGAAAATATCACAATATAGCAGTTTCGCACTTGTAACGGTAGAACGCGCAGTATTTGGCTTGTTCATGCCGTTTTGTGTGCTTTCACAACATTTCACCTATCGCAGTTTAATACTCGCTATAAAACAACACTATCTCGTTAGATGACGTCGTTTTTGGTGGTTTCACGACGCTACCTAGCTCAAACTAACGGAACTTTCGCACTTCTATCGTTAGAAAACGTTTTATTCGCTACTTTACAATGTTTTCTACAAGATTACGACGGTTTCATGCGCTTTCACATTAGATATCGTAGTTCCCGACTTGTAATGTTGAAAAACACTACATCTCACTAAGTGACATTGTTTAATGCGGTTTTACGACGGTTGATATGTCAACCTAACCTAACATTCGCACTTGTATCTAAAGACGCTCAATTACACTGTTTCGTTCACAATTACGATATTTGCTTAACCTCACAGTTTCTCACCAACTTATTACAGTACAGAACGCTGTATCTCGCTAAATGACATCGTTCTTTAAGGTTTCACGATACTTGCATGCGCTTTACCGAGAATGTCGCAACATAGCAGTTTCGCACTTGTAACGGTACAACACGCAGTATTTAGCTTGTTCATGCCGTTTTGTGTGCTTTCACAACATTTTACCTATCGCAGTTTCGTACTCGCATTAAAACAACACTATCTCGTTAGATGACGTCGTTTTTGGTGGTTTCACGACGCTACCAAGCTTAAACTAACATAACTCAAACTAACCGAACCTTCGCACTTCTATCGTTAGAAAACGTTTTATTCGCTACTTTACAATGTTTTCTACAAGATTACGACGGTTTCATGCGCTTTCACATTAGATATCGCAGTTCCCGACTTGTAATGGTGAAAAACACAGCATCTCACTAAGTGACTTTGTTTAATGCGGTTTTAGCGCGGTTCATATCTTAACCTAACCTAACCTAACCAAACCTTACCTAACATACCCTAACCTAACCTAACCTAACCTAACCTAACCAAACCTAACCTAACCTAACGTAACGTAACCTAACCTAACCTAACCTAACCTAACCTAACGACGTTTGCAAGCGCTTTCACATTAGATATCGCAGTTCCCAACTTGTAATGGTGAAAAACACTGCATCTCACTAAGTGACATTGTTTAATGCGGTTTTACGACGGTTCATATCTTAACCTAACCTAACATTCGTACTTGTATTGAAAAACGCTCTATTACACTGTTTCGTTCACAATTACGATATTTCCATAACCTCACAGTTTTTCACCAACTTATTGCAGTACAGAACGCTGTATCTCGCTAAATGACATTGTTCTTTAAGGTTTCACGATGCTTGCATGCGCTTTAACGAGAATATCACAATACAGCAGTTTCGCACTTGTAACGGTAGAACACGCAGTATTTGGCTTGTTCATGCCGTTTTGTGTGCATTCACAACATTTCACCTATCGCAGTTTAATACTCGCAATAAAACAACACTATCTCGTTAGATGACGTCGTTTTTGGTAGTTTCACGACGCTACATAGCTTAAACTAACATAACTCAAGCTAACCTTCGCACTTCTATCGTTAGAAAACGTTTTGCTCGCAACTTTACAATGTTTTCTACAAGATTACGACGGTTTCATGCGCTTTCACATTAGATATCGTAGTTCCCGACTTGTAATGTTGAAAAACACTACATCTCACTAAGTGACATTGTTTAATGCGGTTTTACGACGGTTGATATCTCAACCTAACCTAACATTCGCACTTGTATCTAAATACGCTCAATTACACTGTTTCGTTCACAATTACGATATTTGCTTGACCTCACAGTTTCTCCCCAACTTATTACAGTACAGAACGCTGTATCTCGCTAAATGACATCGTTCTTTAAGGTTTCACGACACTTGCATGCGCTTTAACGAGAATATCACAATAAAGCAGTTTCGCACTTGTAACGGCACAAGACGCAGTATCTGGCTAGTTCATGCCATTTCGTGTGCTTTCCCAATATTTCACCTATCGCAGTTTCGTACTCGCAATAAAACAACACTATCTCGTTAGATGACATCGTTTTTGGTGGTTTCACGACGCTACCTAGCTCAAACTAACCGAACCTTCGCACTTCTATCGTTAGAAAACGTTTTATTTGCTACTTTACAATGTTTTCTACAAGATTACTACGGTTTCATGCGCTTTCACATTAGATATCGCAGTTCCCGACTTGTAATGGTGAAAAACACAGCATCTCACTAAGTGACATTGTTTAATGCGGTTTTAGCGCGGTTCATATCTTAACCTAACCTAACCTTACCTAAACCAACCTAACCTAACCTAACCTAACCAAACCTTACCTAACATACCCTAACCTAACCTAACCTAACCTAACCAAACCTAACCTAACCTAACCTAACGTAACCTAACTTAACCTAACCTAACCTAACCTAACCTAACGACGTTTGCAAGCGCTTTCACATTAGATATCGCAGTTCCCGACTTGTAATGGTGAAAAACACTGCATCTCACTAAGTGACATTGTTTAATGCGGTTTTACGACGGTTCATATCTTAACCTAACCTGACATTCGCACTTGTATTAAAAAACGCTCTATTACACTGATTCGTTCACAATTAGGATATTTGCATAGCCTCACAGATTTTCACCAACTTATTGCAGTACAGAACGCTGTATCTCGCTAAATGACATCGTTCTTTAAGGTTTCAC